>NC_057703.1:1516702-1567014 GCF_014466175.1 Vespula pensylvanica
CGAGGATCGTTTTTTACGGGGTGAGGGAGGAGAAAGGATCAAGGGATAGATATTATAATTTAATGCGTGTCTGCGATATGATTTGTCAATGATTTAGAATCTTTTTATTAGGACGTTGATTATTTTTCTCATCGACGTCTGGCCTCGCTCGTCGCGTATAGTTTTGTCAATTATTTATTTCGATATTATTCGGAATTCATTATTCTACTACACGTGCTCTCCATAAAATAATTCTAAATTTATGTACGAGTTTGTATCATCGATAATTTATTTCGCGGTGAATAAAACGTGTCTATATAATAATTTGTAAATAATTTGTAACGTGTCTCAAACTAATAATTTGTCGATCTAAGAAGCTTGAAATATCGACGGAATAATTCGTATATATATATATATATATATATATATATATATATATATATATATAAAACTATGGGTTGCGAGTCAGGTTTAAAATCGATAATTTCAAGTCGAGGCGTTGACTTTCTTATATTACAAAATACGATAGTAATCTCGACAATATCGCGATAGTAGATATAGGTAATGTATTCGTGCAATTTTCTGCTTGCTTCGAAGATCGTTAAAAATCTCGAAGAAAGATGGAATATGAAGGAAAGAAGAGAGACGAAGATAGGTAGTAGACAAAGATAGAAGAGGAACGAGCAGGGTGCAGTTATGTCACTATTAAAAACGCATTAATCCTGAATCCGCAGGCTTTATATCTACGTAGACTACTACGAGAGAAATAAACGATGGACTCTCTTCTCTCTCTTTCTCTCTCTCTCTCTCTCTCTCTCTCTGTCTCTCTGTCTTTCTCTATCTCTGTATCTTTCTATCTCTCTCTGTATATCTCTCGTCCCATAGTCGTGAAGATTTCAAGAAGACGTTGCTGCTGCCTCTGGATTATTATCGCACTCACGGTTTTTGCTCAACAACGACGACAACTTAAGAAGAGGAAGATTTCGTAGAACTAATTACACATTCTTCAGAATATTCACTTTTCGTGTCCATTTAGCAACTTACGTGCATAAAATGATATCTACCATATATTTAGCAATTCGAAAAAAAATTGGGATTTCTTCTTCTTCTTTTTTAGAAAAAAAAAAGGAAGAAAAAAAAGAAAATATACGATTCATCATAACGTGTATGCTATGATGATTGAGATCGATATATTTTTTAGAGATCCAAAAAAATGTTAGAAAAAAAATATACCTATATTACTTATCACAATCAAGATTGCAATTGAAATAAATGTATGTTTAAAGATCCGAGAAAAAAATTACTATTTCTTCTAAGAAAAAAAAATATATATATATATATATATATACACACAATATGTCACATCATGTATGCATAACTATAACGTAGGAAAGAAGAATAAAAAAGAAAAAAGAGAAAACCTTGATCAATTCGATGAAATTGTTGCACGATGGTTGACGATAAGAAGATAACGACTCTCCCCAGAAAGATAAGAATCCATAGAATAAGTGCAATATCGCGAGCATCATTGACTACGACGACGACAACGACTACGACGACGACGACGACGACGTTGCGTTAGCATACTCGAAAGCACAGTGATATATAACGGTGGCAAGAGTAAAGCTGTGGAAGCTTCTAAAGTACTCGCTGCCGTCGCTAATGGCACTTCTTCGTGAGCGACGAGGGGAAGATTTTAAGCTCGTTTCGCGAAAAAACTGTTGATTTTCCGAAGGAATTACATTTTTACCTTAGAACGGGATCTTCCCTCAAAGTCGATCTATCTATATCTATCGATCTTTTTTCATCATCGATTATCTCGAAAGGTAAAAAAATAAGGACCACTTTTTCTTTTCCTCTTTTTTTTTCTTTTCTTTCTTTCCCTTTTCTTCTTCTTCTTCTTTTTTTTTTCTTTTCGCGACTTAGCACCAAATTATCCTTTACTTACCATTAAAACTCGTACGTGAATCGCGGATTTAGCGAAAGATAAATCGTTAAGGCCTTGAAGAAGAAAAGAGAGAGGAGAAGAAAAGAATTAAAAAAAAAAAAAAATAAAAGAAAAGGAAAGAAAAGAAAGGGAAAAGAAACAAGTACAGTTGTAACTTATAAATCTTTCTCTTCGATGAATCGTGGGAAATTCTTCGGGGGACAACAAGATGGGGAGTAAGTAGGTAGGTACATACAGTTTGTTGTTCTCGTGTTTCGCGAGCTATGCGATTCCTACGTAATAATCGCGCGTTGGAATTTCAACTATGTCGGTGGACCGTGGTAACTCTCAACGATAAATAATCGTCTCTCTTTCTCTCATTTTATGTCCCACGCAAAAGCTATACTCCATCCCCTTTCTCTTTATCTCTTTACCTTGTCAAGATAGCTAGACGGATAGATAGATAGATATATCTGTGGTATATATGTATATAAGTTAGCTACTTATCTATATGTATATGTGTGTATGTATATATATGTACTATAGCTGTCGACTATATTACTAGACACGAAACAGAAGAAAATAATCATCAAACTTGATAATACTTATTTTCTATTTAACTAGAAACGATCAAAGTACCATGTCCGACACGAATAAACTCTCTATGATGATTCTACGAAACACTTTCAATAAGAATGACGAATATATATATATAATGAAAAAAAAAGAAGAAAAAAAGAAAGAAAGATTGTAAAATCTCATGGAAGACATCTACCATATAATAAGAAGGTTTCGACGTAAATTTACAAATTCCTATCACCTATTGTGTTTAAAAAGAAACGAATGAAAGGGATTCAGAAATAGGGGTAGACTTAGATAGTCTCAGCCTAATTCGATCGAAGTCTCATTATGATTTTAGAGAGACCTAGCATTAGTATAAACATGGATCCAAAGTCACCCTATATACATACATACATACATACATACATATATATATATATATATATATATATATACACTATATGTATATCATTATTAGGACCCTAGTGCGGTGGCCCGTTTTGAATACGAAAGAAGAGATATTATGTTAATCGATCAGACGATACGTATAGTCAAAGTCGAGGATGACCCAAGGCTTCTTCATAGTCATAGTTTTATTTTTATATACGGGTACCTACATATGGATCTATGTAAATATATAGCTAAGTACATATTGAAATTCGATTTTTTAGTATATTCTTATAGAATCATCGTGTGTCCGAGAAATCATTAATAAATTAAATGAAAAATCAATTATTGAAATTTTGAAGAAAAATATGATCGAATTTGGAACTTGAATATTGTTCGTGGAAAGCAAAAGGGGAATTACTTGTGATGTCCTCATGAATATTTATCTAGGTCAGACTCGTCGATTAAAGCGGCTTTTCGACGCTTCGTTACACCTCCGACAAAGGCAGCAACGTTCGAGCATAGTCTCTTTGCCATGGAGAATAATTAGACGTCGCAAACTCTCTTTCTCTCTCTCTCTCTCTCTCTTTCTCTCTCGTTATATATATATTTGTCTTTGTCTCTCTCATTCTTTCAAACTTCGTCCTTTCGTTTAACAATAAAGTATTATCTTTCTTTTTACATCGGCCAAACGTAAAAGGATATTTCAACAACCCCTATAATTCTTTTTTTTTATATGTTTTATAATTTGTTTTTTGTTTTTACTATTTCCGTATTTCTTTTTCTTTCTTTAATTTTTTCTTTAATTTTTTTTCCAAAAGTACATCCTGAGATAATCGAAAATGAGTTTACCGATCGTGATTAGTTTAGCCATCAAATGCCTTGAGATATCTGTTACCAATATCTAGTTCCATTATTATCAGAAATGTGTATTTGAACATGCGAAGCTATCAATTATCCAACTCGATTTAATTGCCATCTTGTTCTCGATAACCATTGAAAATGTCTGTAATCTTGGATTCCTATTAGATCGATTGAATTTACTCCGTACATGTCTTATTTCATAATATGTATAACGAGATTAAGTAATCATTCTGATAATAATCTTAATAACTCGCACAACCTGTTGAATATTTTTTCTTTTTCTTTTTTTTTTTTTTTTAAATGAGATTCTTTTTTTTCTTTCATGTAGACGATCTTCTTTTTCTATTTTCTTTTTTTCCTTTTTTTTATATGAAATTTGAAACGTTACATTTACCTATATATAGATTGAAATTACGTACGTACTTAAGTACATATGTATATATGTATGTATGTATGTATATATGTAAGTATATATGCTCCGATTTATTCTCATTCTTAAGAGGTAACGTAGAAATGCGTATCCTCTCGCGAAAATTGCGTAGTGGCTGTCTTCGAGTTCGAGCGGATTACAGGGGTGGCAGAGTTGAATGAAGGGTGTAGGAGGGTTCGGCTACTGAGGGATCGTTGTTGCCATGACGACATCAACCGCTCGCCACCCCTCGTTGCACCAGAGGGATCCCACCAGCCCTCCGTTGGAGGACACGATCCATATCTGCAAAACCACCTTTCAATGGCCATTTTGTATACCTATATATGTGTATATATATATATATATATATATATATATATATATACACATATATTCAATAATTCATTTCAAAAATCAAAGTTTTAATCAAGTTTCAATTTAGTGTATTTAATTCATATAGCTAACGACGATTTGAAATTAGACAAGTAAGATAAATGATCCTTGCATGCAAAATGCAATTACATCTTTGTTAATTTATATAACGTTGATTATCGATAAAAACCCTTATGAATATTATGTGATACAAGTATAATACATATATAAGTTATATTATACCTTCTCTAATGTGAGATAGGCGACACGCGATAATAATATTACCGCTGTAACATCGTTGTGATTAAGGTAAATGGACTACGATCTATGATCTAAAACAAACGATAATTCAATTGTCTTTCGTGCACGAAATTGTCTTTTCTCCTAGATGTAACATATTCCTACGTCGAAAAGATCATTGTTAATAAGGTGTAAAAATTATGATCTCTTCTTTCGTCTTTTTTTTTTATTTTAATCTTGTAATCTAACTAACCCCCACACTAATCCACACACCCACAATGCCAACCCTCTTCCGTACCCGCGTAGAAAGAAAGAAAAAAAGAAAGAGAACAGATAGAAAAGAAACGACTCGGCAATAAAAAACAATTGTTTCCAGCGCATTAGTCACAAGTTTCTAGAGTGCAAGGAGAAGTACCTTCGACAACATTTCGAAGTGCCCTTGAAAAAGCACCCCAAACCCGTTCTCAAATCCCACTTCTCTCTTCAGATTGAATATAGGGGTGTACTGTAGTTGAAACGTTACGCGGTAGTTCTACCATGATTTATATGACGTTAAGTGGAGCAACATAGGCCTCGATCGTTAATTGAAAAATTGTAAATATTAATTCTTTATATTATCTCGATCGAAGATTTATAAGAAGATCGTTTGACCTTATTACAGAGATATCTCGGCCATCGAAATTTTTATCGATTTTTTAAAGGTACCACGATAAAATGTGGCGTAATATAGTATCTATATAAGTACACGCACATACGCATACACTTCTAAACATACATACATATATATATATACATACATACATACATACATATATATATATATATATATATATATATATATATATATATATAGTTTGGAAAGTGAACTGCGTGGTGAAGAGCCATTTGCGATGCAGCCACAACTCCACACCCCTTGAAGGTATCTTTACGAGTATGCATACATATATACGAAGGGCTCGTGAGGCACACGCATAGGGCTCTAGTACCTATAGCTATCTCTCGCGTACGATCGCTCAGCGTACAGGCTGAGACGAACGTAGCACGTCATTACGTTGCCCCCAAAAGCAAAAAGGACCGTACACCTCAGTACCAGGACGACCAATAGCCGTTCGCGTGCTAATGAATCCAAAGGGGCCCAACCAATCGCGTGGCTAGCCCTATGTTCTCGACCCTAGCCCTCTTCTATACGTCCTCCTGCTTTATCACGACCGCTCTGCTTTTTTTTATTCGAATTTTCTAATCCTAAAAATATCATCTTTTTGTCTTTATTGATTCTCTTTTTTTGAGGTGGTAGGGCAAGAGGATGAGATTAAATCTTAAGTCTTCGGATTTATGAATGAATCTGAGTAAAAACAATATATACAATTCTAAATGCTTTTCGAATTCTACTCTTTTTCCTTTTTTTGTAAAATTTTCAATCCTATCTACAATATCATATAAATTTTTTAATTCGAAGTATATCATCCCTTCGCCTTCAATCGATCGGATTATACTATTTCTTTTTGAAAATTTACAAATTCTAGGATTAAAGAATAAATTTAGATAGATATTATTAACATAAAATTTGTATGAAAATAGAGATAGTATACATATACATACATACATATATATATATATATATATATATATATATATATTTCTAAGTCTATCTTTCATCTCTCTCTCTCTCTCTCTCTCTCTCTCTCTCTCTCTCTCTCTCTCTCTCTCTCTCTCTCTCTCTCTCTCTCTCTCTCTCTCTCTCTCTCTCTCTGTCTGTCTTGAAAATTTCTCTTCGCAACACGTAAAGTGCGTGGACACGGATCGTGGTAGAGGCCTCTTGTATGCGTGTGCATACAATCGGTGCAACGTACAGGCAGTGTGCATCGCGTACCGGAGTCAGAGAGCTGCTCAGGGCTATCATTATGGCGGCAGTAGACACTCCCTCCTTATCGCCGGTTTCCAACGCTAGTACCGCTCGAACGAACGCTCGCCATCATTATATTTTCCGCGGCGAGAAAGAACGCACACGAACCAACTCTCAGGATATACGAAACATTGCTGAGATATTTGTCTCTCACTTCAATCTCTCTCTCTCTCTCTCTCTCTCTCTCTCTCTCTCTCTCTCTCTCTCTCTCTGTCTATCTTTCTTGTTCCTTCACTCATTTAGGTACAATGTATTTTTACTTTTTTTCCTTTTTTGACAGTAACCTTCATTCCTTTTTAAAAATGACCATCAATCCTTTTTTTATTATTGTTATTGTTGTTATTCTATTTGCCAACATTTTTCTTTTTCATCTCGTAGGTTTCATCAAGTTTGTATTATTGTATATATGTATTTTATATCTGTCTACTTTGCGGTTTGTTTGAAGAAAATCCTTTGCGGTGATCGATACCACTGAAATTATCCTAACGATTCGTCCTGTGGACTCTCTAAATGGACCACAGGGTATCAAATCGATATTTTTTTTTCTTTTTTTTTTTTTTTTATCAAGAAATTCCTCTCTAGGAAAAGATCAATGACTAATATTTATTATCTTCTTACTTTTCTAATTCATAATCGTTTATTAGTTTGATATCTCCGTTTGTTCGGCAGCCTACTCTGAATCGGTATTGATAATTTATGCAAATAAACGTGTTATTAATGTGACCCCGAGAGTTAAAACATTATATAGATATGTTGATATTATTGTTTAGAAGTTTTACTTGGTTTCTAAGTTACTTTCGTGGAAAACGTTCTCCTTCGTGTTTCCTCTTTGGCTTTGCGTTCTCGCTTGGTAAATTGCTTGCACGTTTTTTACGATGCGTTTTCAACGATCTGTGGTTTCGATAGTCGGTTTACTACCTACGTTCAAAGCAGTTACTCTCTCTCTCTCTCTCTCTCTCTCTCTCTCTCTCTCTCTCTCTTTTTCTTCCTCCCTCTCCTTCTTTTACCATCAAAGGATTGGATCTTGATAACGTGGAAGATTGAAACGAATCAATTCCGATCACGAACCATACGATTTGGCGACTTTCAACACGGAAATTCGATTGTAATCTCGACGCATTCAAGAAAAGGATATACCTAATACCAAAAAAAAGGAAAAAGAAAAAAATATATATATATGTATATTTACAAATCTAATAATGCGTGAAATTAACGAGAACTCTTTCATCCATGGCAAAGGTTTTACCTTCTCTTTCGCGTGATAATGTTCAACGTGTTTTGTTCAGATTATTCGACTGAATGATCTCTCGTTTAATTATTTTATATTACCGACATCTATATATATACATAAATTAAAAAGAATTTCTTTTTCTTCTAAACCGATCGAGTTCTATTTTTCTTTTTCTTTTTTTTTTTTTTAACTCTCGATATAGTTTCCCATTTCTTACAGCCTTTCGCGTCATTAAGAAGAAAGATATTAAAAGTTCATTCACACGTGAGTTAATATATAACGTGCATCCATCTATCTTTATAATTTCACGCTTGCCGCTAGGCAACGAGATAATACCACCGTTTTAGAGTTAAGCGTAACACGGTAAGCCGAATTAGCTATGAGAAATTTTTCTTCTTCTTCTTCTTGTTCTTCTTCTAGTTTTTCTAAATTCCTTTTTTCTAATTTCATTAATATTTCCGACAAATCAGTTATAAATAAAGTATTAGAAACATTCTATCGCGTCATTTTCAATGGTTTAATATCAATCATGAAAGGATCGATTTGCGAAGGATAATTAAAAGCACGATTTATAAGGAGTTCGATCCAGAGGTGTTGAATTTCAGAAAATTGTACAGTTGTTTTCGTAGCAGTTATCTTCGAATTAATATCAATCAGAAACAATCGATTTGCGGGGTCGGTGAAGGGGGTGGGTGGGTGAGGGAGGGGTGGTTGGCGAGACAATTAAAGACTCGATTAGCGAAACGTTTAAGTTTTCAACCCGAAACTTGGCGAGGCTCCAACGATATTGGTAGAGACTCGGTTTTCAAATAGATATATACAATGATAATATTATCTTTAATTGATAAGAACCGACAAAGTATCGCAATATAATAAGTATCGATCGATCGAATAGATATATCGCGTGAAATGTCTACACCTACATAAAAAAGAAAAAAATCAAATACCAATAACATACGTCAAAGTTGAAAAATCAGAGACATATAAGTACTACATACGTACTCACGCATTAAACCTGAATCACTTTTTCAAATCGCCATGTTCTCGAGAGTCGTTGTGTGTTTTTTGATTGATAAACACCAAGAAAGTTGTTCCTTCGATTTCATAAGAGAAATACTGATTTTAAAAAACAATAAAAAAAAAAGAATGAATAAAAAAAGAAGAAACAAAAACGTGAAGAAAAAAGAAACTCCAATAGCGTTCGAATACACAGTCCAATCGATGTATTTTTTTTTTTTCTTTTTTTTTCTGTTCTTTTTTTTTCCTTTGTTGTCGTTTTTCTCAGGTATCGAAACAATGATCACTTTTACTTTACGTTCAAATGTATTACGGATCGTGTTCTTTGTGTGTCGTTGATATCAGAACGATTGTTTTTTACGACGAATTTTAATGGAAAAACTTACTGGATAAAGGAAACGCGACGACGGCTCGAAACGCGATTGCATGTGACAATCCGCTCGCATCGAGGACCGAGGAGAGACTCTATAAGGCGCTTTCCATCCCCCGAATAGCGCTCGGCTCGGTCGGCGGATCCGACGCTGCAATCATTCCCAGTAATGATTGTCATTACCGGGAACAGGAGGGCGAGCGAATACCGGAGAGAGAGAGAGAGGGAAAGAGAGAGAGAGAAAGAGAGAAAGAGAGAGAGAAACACAGAAAGAGAGAGAGAGACAGAGCGGGTGGACGAACAAGCCAGAGGGATTGGCCTGCATTGCGATTGCGTTTCCGTCTGGTCCCATTGGCCGACAAACTGTGACTACCAGCGACCTTACAACGTCACTCTGAGGGCGGTACACATTCGTGTACTTCGACCTTAAAGTTTAGTTTTTTAATGGAAAAAAAAAGAAAGAAAAGATTCCACGAAGTCAGAATAGATCCTTGGTTATTTCAATTGTTAAAATTGAACATCGTATTTTAGCTTGTTAAATGTTCGCACAAAAAGTGATAGACTCGTTTTTATCGTAAATAATCTTTTTTTTTTTATTTATTAATTTATGACATGAATTTTATAGATAATTTGATGTTTATAGAATTTAGGTTAAACATGATGATATAAATTAATAAATAAATTAGATGATATTATTGTTTAAAAATAGACTAATATATGTTATACGTAAGATAGAATATTGTTCGTAGTAGATGGATAATCCTAATACTATTGTTAAGATAGGCACAATTAACATTGACACCCCTTCGACGTTTTATACCGTGACCATTCATTTAGGATTCAGTCCCTATAGTACTCCACGCGTGTCCGATTGAATAAAATCTAAGTAGTAAATTAAGCGAAGAAGCTCGGATAAGTTTTCTGAATGGGAGATTAGGTCGTCGCCGTCGTCATCGTTGTCAACCCTTTCATTAGCTGAAAAATACTCGTCACTGCTTCTAAATACGACGTTAATTGGCCAATAAATCCTTGGAAATTACGCTATATAGTTAGAAGGTTGCACGATTTGTTAACTGATGAATTATGTATCAAAAATATATATTTTTACATATGTATGTATGTATATATATATATATATATATATATATATATATATATATATATATACATTTTTTTCTTTCTTTTTTCTCGTGAAAATTGAAGAAAAACTTTCGTAAGGCGAGATCGTTTAGATCGATTGCATATCGAAATACGAACGATATCGCATGATTTCGAAAGAAGAACGAGGAAGAATTGATAAAGGGCTCGAAGGTACAAGAGAGGACATCAAAGCGCCAGATATCACGGTGGGGCCAGCCTTTCATGGCTGCCATTATCGCGTTACTTCCGCGTGGTCGAACGTCATTTGTCTCACACTACCGCGATGATTTGAGGGCAACCGAGCCACCGACCCAACCCCTCGTGGCTTGTTGAGGCCATTATGTTGCGCGGTGCGCATTCGTTGCGCGCTGCGGGCAATGCAACGCATCGAATGCACTCAAGACGATCGAATCTTTATCATGGTCGTCACGTATAATGCATATATTGAGAATTAGAGAGAGAAAGATACGGGAATATTTTGGGGTAAAATAAAGATTTTCGGATTAATTCATTATATGTATATATATATATATATATATATGCAATACCATGTATATATGTAATACTATTTTATTAATATTTATAAAGAAATGTTAGATTACAACGAAGATTTTTTATAACATTTGAAAATATACTGATTCAACAAAATTATGATATAAAACAAAACGCAAGGTGCAGTCTCACTCAATCTCGAAGCAATTTAAATAATATGGAAAAACAAAAATTCAGACAATTGGGATTAACCGAGTAAACATAAATAATATGAAAAAGAACGATATATAATACAATACATTTTAGAATGTATTGACCAATAAGAATGACCTAAAAGGGATAATCGTAGTACAGAAATCTTCGAAGATCTTAAGAAATAGGAATGTAGAGCAAATGCAATGTACAGGCTTGGAGGTTGTAGAATGGTGAGAATGAGGTAGAATGAGGTGGGGGAGATTGTGAGAAGGAAACAAGAAAGTCTTTCGGATGGATTAGAAGAAGTATCGTCGATGATGGACGGTGGAAACGATTGGTGCATACCTATCCAAAGTGCATATCCAACAGTACGCGCTTGGCACTCTCGACTTGCACTCTTCTCTTTCATTCGTCCTTTCCGCAAAGCTCTGGAAAATGGTTTTCTCCTTGCCACCAGAGAGTTATGCGTTTCGTTCGTATGGAAAAGCCACGAAACGTAACCGGAACGACGAAGAAAAGCTCGCGACCGAAGATCTCCTCGGTGAGTCGATTATCTCTTTCTATCTCTCTCTCTCTCTCTCTCTCTGTCTCTCTTTCTTTCTCTATCTCTGTCTCTCTATCTATCTATCTCTCACACTTTCGTACTCTTCGTTCATGCGACATTACGAAACCATTAGGGTGCTGCTGCCGTTGTCCTCTTCGAGTTGCTGTCAACGTTGCGTCGCGTTGTTGTCGTTGCTCTCTCACGATTTTCCTATAGCTCGCTCTCTCTTTCTCTCTCTCTCTATCTATCTATCTATCTCTATCTATCTCTCTTTCTATCTGACGTCAAGCAAATCTCGAATTCCGTTGGCGTGGGCGGGTGTGACTCGTCGAAATGGGCTCGTCATCCTCGTTCTCCTCCTCGTCGTCGTCGTCGTCGTCGTCGTCGTCGTCGTTGTCGTCGACGTCGTCGTCGTCGTCGTCGTTGTCGTCGTCGTTGTCGTCGTCGTTGTCGTTGTCGTTGTCGTCGTCTCCCTTCTCGTCTAAAGAGCGTTCCTCTCCTTCACTTTGCTAGCATATCGACAACTGCGAACGG
Source organism: Vespula pensylvanica (assembly GCF_014466175.1). Classification (NCBI taxonomy): domain Eukaryota; kingdom Metazoa; phylum Arthropoda; class Insecta; order Hymenoptera; family Vespidae; genus Vespula; species Vespula pensylvanica. The sequence continues at coordinate 1,528,868 of NC_057703.1, forward strand.
GCAGCCACCACCGTCAACCACCACCTCCACCTCTTTCTCTTCCTCCTCATCCTTCTCTTTCACCTCCTCCTCCTCCTCCACCCCTTCCTCCTTCTCCTCCTCTTTCACTCTCCTCCTCCTACTCTTTCACCTCCTCCTCTTCCTCCTCCACCTCCATCTACACCTCCTCACTTGCCTCCTCCTACATTAAGCACTTCGCAACGACAATTTGCGATACATTTGCAAGAGCACGCTGACTTCTCCTAGCAGATCCATCTTCCTCCTGCTTGAAAATTTTCCTCGAAAGGAGAGTAGTGTATTACATCTCTCTCTCTCTCTCTCTCTCTCTCTCTCTCTCTCTCTCTCTCTCGTTCTCTATCGTTTTCTCTCACTCTCTCTCCCTCTCTCTCTCTCTTTTTTTTGCGTTTTTTTTTCTTTTTATCTCTCCTCTCCTCACTCATCGTTCCCTTTTTTTATTTCATCTTGTTTTCTTTTCTCTTCTTTTTTCATTCGCACCCTTCGAATTTCAAAAGATTTTCTTTCTCGCTAATAATAATATTCATTTTATTTCAAGATTATATTTTCTATAACTAAGTTTTCTATATCCGATAAATATTATTTCGTGAAGTACCTAAACATTTTGACGATAGTTTTAATTGAAATGCGAATGCGTCTTTATAAGGGTAATACGGAATCGTATTTCACACGGGGTCTCGACGTACCGTGTACGAAGTCGATTTATCAGCAAGGCCAACCGTTGTCATGGGGATGCGACCCGCCCTTTTAACTCCACTTAGGGATACCCATGCAAACTGCGCATGAAGCTCCAATGGAAAGTATAATCATCGATTGAGAAATCGGTTGGATTTGAAATAAAAGGAAAATTTAAGAAGTCTCTTTTAAAAGGTTTCGAAAAGAAAATGAAAAGGAAAAAGGATGCTTCTGAAACAACATTAGTTAATAGATCTCATTCTCTCTCTCTCTCTCTCTCTCTCTCTCTCTCTCTCTCTCTCTCTCTCTCTTTCTCACTCTCTCACTCTCTCATTTCAAATGAGGAGGCTGAAGGTAGAGAAAAAGAAGAAAAAAAAAAATCCCTTCGTCATAGAAGAACAGGAAGTAGTCCTAAAAGCTTCCCCGGCACGTTTAAGGACTCTTAATGATATCCTAGGAAAGTCAATGTCTAAGTTAATCCTCAAGAAGAAGAAGAAGAAGAAGAAGAAGAAAGAAAGAAGAAGAAAAAGAAAAAAAAATCTTTTATCGAAGCAACAATCTCGTTCGCACGAGGATTTGCTTCGAGATATCGATCTGAAGTGCAAACGCGCGACGGTTAAGTCGATTTAAGATCTATCTACGATCCATTTGAATTTTTTTCCTCGAAGAAAATCAATTCAGCGACTTTCTCTCGATGAACAGACGGAGGATCTCTTTAACGATCGATGGCGGTAACGTTTTAACTCGAAACATTTGAATCAATTTTGGTCGATCCAATGATCGAAATCGAATACCTTCGATCGTGGGATTTCTTTTGACGAAAAGAAAAAAATTAAATAAGTAAGTCGAGATATATTTAAAAGAGGACTATCCTTAATTACAATTACGATAATACGTCAACGACGTATAAATCGTCTTTCGAATTAGCGACTTCCTGTATTTTCGAATGATCCATCCTGGATCGTTTCGAAGTCGTCGGAGTCTCGTCTACGCTCGAAGGTCGTACCAATCACTTTTGTTTCGTTTTTTTCCTTTTTTCTTTTTCATTTTTTTTCTTTTTTCTTTTTTTTATTTTTCAAAAGTAACAGCGACCATTCTCCCACGATTCGTACAGCGTGTATTACATGAAAGGTATACACGGCACTCCTACTTAATTGCTGTTTATATCGGGCAATTCTTTGTTCTTTTTTCCTTTTTTCTTTTTTTATTTTCTTTATCTCTCTCTTTCTCTCTCTCTCTCTCTCTCTCTCTCTCTCTCTCTCTCGTTTCTTGTTTTTTTGTCTTTTTCAAGACTCCTCTTTGTACCGTACGTACTACTACGTATTAATGTACGTATCTATACGTTACGTGTATGCGTACTCTCGTATATACTAACTGTCTGTAGAGTACTATAAGCAGAGTAACATCAAAGGAACCTCGCTCGTGTTTCCTCTAGATTCCTTCCTTTGTCGTGGGCTACTACCGTATTTTTAACCTTTGAACTACCACTCGAGTTTACACTCACATAGTTATTTTGTCTCTTTTACAAGACGTACGTTTGGTTAAGCGCGATAATATTATACGGTATTCATTTTCTTATTAATATTTTCTCTTTCTTTTATTTCTTTCTTTTTTTTTCCCCTTTGTTTTCTTTTTACTTGGATTCGTATAATTACAGATTGTCATCGAGATTTCAATTGTAAGAGCGATTTTATGTAACAATGTAATTCGAACTAATAAGTAAGTACGCGGATTCATCTACAAAAGATCTAATATAGTAAGCTCGTAAACAAGCATAGTTATTTTGTTTCTTTCATAAAACATTTACGTTTGGTTAATCGCGATAATATTATATGGTATTCATTTTATTATTAACATTTTTTGTTTCTTTCTTTTTCTTTTCTTCTTTACTCGGATTTACGTAATTACAGATTGTCTTCGGGATCTAAAATGAAAGATCGATTTTATGTAATGACGCAATAACTCGTATTAATTGTAAGTAAATTAATTCATTTACAAGATCTAATACAATAAGTTCCCATAGTAAAGGTAGTTATTGTCTCCTTTACAAGACTGATAATATTACAGAATATAGTAATTATCTGATTAACATTTTTCCCCTTACAACGTAGATATTTATCTAATTACAGATTGTCGTCGATATTTAAAATGAAAGATCAATTTTATGTAATAATGTAACTTGGGTTAATTTACAAAAAAAAAAAGAAAGAAAGAAAAGAAAATAACAGAAATCAAGAAGTTATAGTAAGTTCGTAATAAGCATAGCCATTATCTATTTTACAAAACATATGTTTGGTTAAGCATGCTAATATTGTGTAATACTAATTTTCTATTGAATATTTTCACTTTTCTTATGTATTTACGTATGTCGATTGTAACATGGTTTTATATCTTGGTTCTATATAGTAAATTTGTAATGAGAAAAAGAAAGAAAGGAATAAAGAGAAAGAAAAAGAGAGAGAAAAGGAAAGAGAGAGAGAGAAAAGTGAGAAGAACCCCCTGCTGCGTGTTGTCGGCTACCTGGCTACCAGCTATATCTTAGAAGTCTGCCTAAGGCCTCGCATTCATCATCGTGGACCACCTCCGGTGACACACGACGCATCGAGATTAAAAACAGCAAGTCTAAATTCAAACCTGAATGTAGGTATTAACTCAACCTTCATCTTGTATATAAGTATATATATATATATATATATATATATATATATATATATATATGTCTATGTAAGAATATCGTATATACAAGATCGTATGTACATACTATATATGCAAGATTCCATTTTTTTAACGATTATTTTTTAATTATTTTAAGAATTTTGCATTAGAATTGTTGATTTTATTATTAAAAAAAAAAAAAACACTCCGATAATTTTGTATCCGAAAGAAAATGGTACATTCGTTTTATTATTTTAAATCGATCTGATATCTGAAAATAATCAATGAAGATTGTTAGGTTTTTAATGATTATGATTGTAGTATTATAAAATATAAATTTCACATAATTCTGAGTAAAGCAAAATCATAAAGATTTTCTTATTTATTTATAAAACGATAAAACGATGAAAGTAACAAAATAATGAATGTTATATTTAGCTTAGTTATATTATAAAACTAAGTCATTTTCTCTTTAAAGAATAATAATACTGCTGCTAATAATGATAAGATACGATAAGCATGTTTTGAGATAATATCTAATAATATTATACGGAAAAGATTCACGGTGCGAAACCGGTTGATGACATAAGAAGCTTGTCACGTTAAGATTGATGCCCGACAACGTAGTTTACCCTTTTTGCGCTCCCGATATCGTGTATCAGCTTGGTGTATACTCTCATACATATAATTTCTGATATGCATAAACAAGATTGATGAGTAGACCCACGCGTGTGTTCACTTGAAATATTTCGCGAGGAAGAAGAAGAAGAAGAATAAGAATAAGAATATGAAGAATATGAAGAAGAAGAAGAAGAAGGAAGAGGAAGAAGGAGAAGAAGAAGAATCTTCCACAGCTGTGCGAATAGCTCGAGGATATTTCTTACATAGAAGAGAGAATTAATCCTTCTTACAGGATTTTTCATTGTCGACAGGAGCAATACAAAACTCTGTTTCCGAAGACTAGTATAATTACAGTTCTCAATACCACTATGGTGGTGTAACAAGAACTTCGAGAAATGATTATTAATGATGTCCTACTGTAGTCATTCAAAGAACAAAAAAAAAAAGTAGATCATCGTTGGGAAAGATTTTTTCTTTGTTTTCCATTTTTTCTCTATTTTTTTCCCTTCGTTTTTTCTTTTTTCATTTCTTTCTTTTTCTCCTACGTACTTTTTTCTGTTTTCTTTTTTTGTTCTTTTCGTTTTTTTCTTTTTTTTTTTTTTCTTCATACGAAGTAACTCCGCTTCTGGGTAAGGTGGAATAAAACGTAATTACAAATTTAACTCGGTCAACGACGGAACGAAACGAGATAGATCCGCGTTCCTCGGTGGTATATACGCAAATGAGCTGCATCGAATCGCTTTCCTCCACTCCCTCTCCACCCCAATCACTCTACTCACCCCACTGTCCAAAGAAATCGAGCTTCTCTAGATAGTCGGAAAAAAAGAATAGATAAAAAATGTGAAGCAAGAAGAAAAATAAAAGAGAAGGAGAAAGAGGGGTTGAAGAGGAGGGGAGAAGAGTTTTTGGAAAGATCGTAAAAAAGTTTCTGCGAGATAGAACCACGTAAGAGAACAAAAGATGCAACGACTTAGTTCCGCATGGAATCGATTCCTCTTTCTCTCTCTCTCTCTCTTTCTCATTCCTATTACGAGGCTCCATTTATCTGTCCTTTTCTATCTCCCACAAAGAATACGTCGCACGTGCTTCTCATCCCTTTCCTTTTCTTCATATTCGTTGTCGTCTCCTTCGTCGTCTTCTTCGTCTTCGTTTTCGTCTTCGTCTTCGTCTTCGTCTTCGTCTTCTTCATCTTCGTCTTCTTCTTCTTCGTCTTCTTCTTCTTCTTCTTCTTCTTCTTCTTCTTCTTCTTCTTCTTCTTCTTCTTCTTCTTCTTCTGGCGATCCTCCATCTCGCGTTTCCGCTCGAAGCCTACCCGCGGTGTGTCCGTGGATTCACGGTGATGATGATGATTAATCGTCGCACCTTTGTCTCGCGATAATGAGATTTTGGCTTGCGCAACGCGACTCCACCTGTGCGAGCGCATATCATCCAGTCAGTCACGAGTTCTGTCTAGAAGTAAAAAAGAAAAAAACAAAAAGGAGAAAGAAAGAAAAAGAACAATAACAACAACAGCAACAACAACCACAACAAAAACAGAAAAAGAGAAAATACAAAATAGAAAAATTCTTACGGATGTTTTCGATTTACGTCGAATGGAAGTCAATTATGGTTATATCGGTCATCGTCTTTCTAACTCGATCTCCTCGTCCGAAGGATCTATCGATCTTTTTAAATATGATCGACGAATCTTTTCTAAAATCGGAACATAGATGTATTTTAAATATTCGATTGTATTGTATGCGATATTTTCCCATCTTCGATGATAATGACATAAAAATTAAATCATTAAGTCGAAGAAAATAAAAAAGTATATATATATGTATGTATGTATAAGCACCTACTTAGAATCAGTCGAGTGTCTCCGTTTAATAAATGTACAAAAAAAAAATTAATACATTTTTAATATATTATAATTAAGTATGGAACTATGTACACGTTGGCATATATACTATATATACATATATATACACTTTCATGATCAAATTTTTTGATGATTCGATACTTTGGTCATATTATTGTAAAAACTAAGAAGTAAATATTCATCCGTCTTGATCGAAACACGAAGTGATATATATATATATATATATATATATATATATATATATATATACAAAAGTAAAATGCGGAATCATCGTCCTGTTTACTTTTTTCCACGTAGTTCTGTGAAACAAGTGAAAGGTCCCTTAATTGCAACACGTGTGTCTCTCTAAGCGGTATGCGAGCTGCTAAGCATAAAAGGAATTACTGTTAGGGAAGCAGGCGTGTGCATAAGGACACATAGAGCTTGTGGACTCCTCTCTCTATCTCTTTCTCTCTCTCTCTCTTTCTCTCTATCTATCTATCTATCTCTCTCTTTCTTTCTCTCTCTCTTTCTTTCTCTCTCTATCTCTTTCTCTCTGTATGGAGACTCGACGCAAGGAAGCGTGGAACATTTGACTACGGCCTGTCAGAGTGTCAGCCAAGCCCATCCTCTTTCACAACGTAGGAAATATTGTAATTGCCTTTGAGGAGTTTCCTCCGTGACATACGCCGACTTGGTGTCTTATCCGATTCGATTCCCAAGGGGTTCAGAAACCTCTCGACCTTGAAACCGGACGAAACTTGGATCAACGACTTTTCATTCGTCCATACTTCCTCTGTTCTTTCTTTTCTTTTTTTGCTTTTTGTTTCCTTATTTATTACCCTTATTGATCATTTTAAATAAGATATTTATATTGTCATATAAAAAGACAATACTGCTATTATTACTCAGAGTTGAGGCGCAAACCCTCTCAAAGGGGTTTCCCATCTTCAAAAATATCAAGCGAAGTGTAATAAATAGGATTTCCTCAACAACTGCAATATTACTTTGGGATTATCGGTAATAAAAGAATTTCGTCTATGATAGGATATAATAGATATTAAAATAATTGTTTTTCTTTTATTAAGGATTATTAACATTATTAAGGATGCTAAATATATTGGATATGATAGAACAGTATCGAATATTGTCGAAGAAGTTCGACAATTTCTTCCTTTCCCATAGACATAGATCGAGGACATGAATCACGTGGGACGTTGAAAAGAAAAAGGAAGGAAGATTGTAAAAGGGAGACAGAGAGAAAGAATGAGAGAGAAAGAGAAAAGAGAAAGAGAGAGATAAACAAGGTGGCATGCCGAAGAACATGGGACCCGCTTGTAGTGGCATGTCGCTGGACCGATTGTTCTCTTCTTCTCAGGCCTTTTCCTGAAACAGAATCGCCAAGTTAAGAGATTCGTCGGCTTGGCGGATGCAAGCAAAGCGATTCCCCTTAGCATTGCAATCGATTGTCCGATAATATCGGTCTCATTTGTCAACCGTGGCGGCCCGTTTAAATGCAAATAAGAAAGCTGAACGATCGGGTTATATCGTTCGATTGCGAATCGTGTTTAGTATCTACTATCATTTGTTCGAAGAGGAAAAAAGAGAAGGAAAAGAAAAAGAAGGACCAAGAAAAAGATCGACGAAAAAAGGTTTGTTTCATCATTAAACGCAATTGCGACGGGGTTAACTTCCTGTTTCCTCCGATCTCGCGTCCGCGTTTCATTTTCGTTTTAGTTCTTCTATGTTTTGTAGCCATCCCAAGACGTTGGCAAGAATGACTGATGGGGGAACCGAGAAGCATCCGTGTACGAACTGATGGATATAACGTGTGGAGTAGAATGTGAGGATGGATAGCGTTATATAAAAAATAATAAATTAACTCGAGCTCGCGGGGGGTTCGAAATTTCAAAGGGCTGCCGCCATTGTCCTCCCTTTTACCATCTCGCTACTGTTAATTAACCTCTTGTAAGGAGTTGAGGAGATATCGGAGAGTCTTCTTTGCTTTTTTTTCTTCTTTGTTCTCTCTTTTTCTTTTTTTTTTTTTTTTTTTTTTTGATTTTTTCCGACATACGGCCCTCGTCCGTTATAAAATTATTAGAAACTTATAAGTTTTTTTCATCTTATTCTTTTCCTTTTTCTTTTTTCCTTCTTCCTAAACACGTCCCAAAATCATAATTTCTTTGATTTAACAGAGAAGAAAAAAAAAAGAACAGTGGAGATATTAACATTCAATGTATATTCGATATTCATTAACGTAAAAAATATAAATAGAATTTCAAATACTTTTTCCCTCTATGAACGGATTTGTTTTTCAATGTAGCGATTTCTTAGAATCTAGGAAGAAAAAGTAAGGATGTTTTAGAAAGCCGGGGGGGAAAGCGTGACAACGCGGACCCTCCCCGCCGCCATCAGTTCTTGTCACTGACCGTTCGTCTTCTCGCTAACCGTCCGTTCGTTCTTTTCATTGTTTCTCTGACAAAATTCTTCAACAGGGAAATTCGTGAGACGGGTCGAAAGAAAAAGGTAGGTACTTAACTATGCAGATTTTTACCTGCAACCGTTACGAATTTTCCATCATGGTTCACCTTTTTCACATCGTGCTCGTAAATCCCTCCAACTTGGATTTCTCGTATTTGTTTTCTTCTTTTTCCATTTTCCTTTTCTCCCGCGAAAAAAAAAGAAAATCCTCAACAGAATAAAATTTCTAATCTTTTTTCTTTTTGAATATGTGTGACATACCTTTCGAGTAGAAGTTTCGACGAGAAGACAAAAGTCGAATCAGTCTTATCGAATTTCGCTTTCACGTGCCTCGAGATCGGCGAAATCGTTCAAGGCCGTTGTTTTTGTCGTAGAGAAGCTTGCGTAACGATCTTCATAATTCGAGCCGAACACGTAAGCGTTCTTTTCCACGAGCTACGAAACGTCATTACCCGAAAGTCCTTTGCTAAAAACTTCTCGGACGAATGCAATGTGGTGACGTGCGAGAACTTGGAGACGTTCCAACGAAACGTTCCTTCTCTCCTTCGACCTTGTCGGTTAAAGAGAATTCAGAGAAATTGTTTGCAAAAAGTATTGCCTCTCTCTCTCTCTCTCTCTCTCTCTCTCTCTCTCTCTCTCGATCTCTCTGAATTTAATCCGTGGAAATATTGCAAATAATTTTTTCAATAATCGATACTACGATCCTTCCATTAGATATTATACATGACATTCGATTAATTTCTGAAGAGAAAATTCGACTTAGATCTCTGCTTGTACAATATTTCAATAATTATTTCATAATTACATCATTAATGAATTTATTTAATCAATGAAACGCATCCTGTCTCTATAAGAAATAAATTCTATAATTTTTAAAAGAGGAAAAAGAAGGTAAAGAAGATACGAAGAAAAATAGGATTATAACTTCAGCGAAGATCTCGCTAATGGAAGTGGTCTTAGTAACTTCAAAGACCACTTCCATTAGAAAAGTGAAGTGACATTGTTTTTTCTTAAAGCAAGATAAAAAAATATAGAAGAGAGACAGAGAGAGAGAGAGAGAGAGAGAGAAAGAGAGAGAGAGAGAGAGAAAGAGGTTAAATAGAAAGAAGGGTGAGGTTGAATGCTGGCAACGGCCGCGGCTCGATTGATTGCACTGCAAGAAGCCCACAAGAGTCTTTGCCTTCCCACCGATGGCTAAGGTTGGACAGATGGACGCACGGTTATGCGTTACAGGTGCTGCCCCAGAGGCAACTCCTCTTCCTTGATCCTGCAGGAACGCAAGAGTCTGCGTTGGTGCTATCGTTCCTACTACCAGTAGGAGGACGCCGACGCTTTTTCTGCGTCCCACATTCCGGCCACGTCGAGCATCCTCCCAGTGTATTTTGCCTTCCGTCACTCGACCGTGCTCCTTTGATCGACGTGTTCACGTCAAAGGGATTTCCTTAAATCTTCGTCTTTTCATTTTCAAGGAAAATTCTTTTCCTCTTTATATAACCTCCTAGATATTTATTTATTTATTATTTTTCGATAATTAGTACAACGATTGATCCTACAATTTTTTTCTTGTGTAATTTTCACGTACTATTTTAATTAATTTTGTAAAGTGAAAAATCTTTTCTTGAATGAATTATCCAATTCTTTTTTTTTTTTTTTTTTAGTGGAGTATAATTAATCGCGAAGATCGAAGATATTTTCTTGAATGTCTTCGAAATTATTTCGATACGACTGATTATAACTAAACTACTTTCTATTTTCAGAAAAACTGGAACATATCTTATTGTACTGCAATATTTTGTTGTTGCAGGTGCCAATAATGTTCAACGGGATTCGGAAATGCTCGGATGGTACTATAAAGAACTAGGAACGTTTCAGGTAAAGAAAAAAAGAAAAAGGCAAGTATTCTAGGTATCATTAGAACATTTCAAAGGGCAAAAATTACTACCTATACGTCACCTTTTGCCGGCAGCTTGCGTCGTTAGGAATAAAAACAACGGAAAAGAAAAGAAAAGAAAAGAAAAGAAAAGAAAAAAAGTTTTACTTAATCTCTAACGAACCTGACCAGGTGTCTCTCGTATGGTTTAATATATCAATTTCCCAGCGTAAGTAGAGAATAGAAATTTTGTTTTTTGCGTGTGTTGGGATAACGTTTCATAAAAAGTTGTTTAGAAATATAACTAAACAGAAAATGTTTCAACGAGTGAATAAATAAATGGATAAAAGAGAGGAGAGACAAATTTTGAATACACGTTGGTAACCCTTTTGACGAAAAAGAAAGAGAGAGAGAGAGAGACAGAGAGACAGAGAGAGAAGTGGAAGAAGAGAAAGAGAAAGAGAGAGAGAAAGAGAGAGAGAGAGAGAGAGAGAGAGAGAGAGAGAGACAGGTCGAATGTGAGGAAAAGAAGAGGGAGGGTAAGAGAGAAAGAGAAGGAAAGAGAGAAAGAGAGGGAGAGAGAGATGGATATAAAGGTATTCGGGGTGGCGAAGGTAGCGGCGTCGGCCACATCAAAGCATTTACCGACTGCTGGGCTTTGCCTCAGCCTTTGCACGTGTATATGTGTACGTGTATCTGTGTGCGTGTAAACCTACGTAGATATATACGTGCAAGATCCACTCTCTCTCGACTCTTCGATGGAGCTTCGATTCCGGTCGAACCGGTGAACGCGAAGAGGCGCGACCATTCGATTCGTGCTTCCTGTACTATATAAGAGTAATATAACCATGGTAAGATACATATACCATGGTTTAAGTCACAGGCATCCTTCGGTGTAACATTACTGACGTGAGAGTTGCTTTTTTGCGCAGTTAGTTCGAAGTATAATTCAATTTTTAACATTCTCTTATGTCTGCCATGTTACTATTAAGTTACATACTCGTATACGTGTATTCTTTCTTCTTTCTTTTTCTTTTCCTTTTTTCTTTCATTCTCTTTTTTTAAGAAGGAAGAAAAAAAGAATAGCTAAGTCTCGATCTTTTTTTTCGCTTTTGTTCGATCTAAGAACTGCAGTTAATATATAGTTATAATATATAGTTATATAGTAGTATAATTTATAATTTGTAATGATATAATTTGTATTACCAGCTTGGTTATGTAATTTTGATTCTTCTTCTCTTTTTTTTTTTTTTTTTTTTTTAATGCGAACACGATTTAACTAAATTTTAATTTTTCACCTAACATATGAAAATTTTCTTTTTGCGATACAATAACGTTCGCGTGCTAGTTTCGTTAATCCGTATTATCTCGATCGTTTTTGATTGATCCAGTTTGAATTACCCATAATCGGGAAGAACATTCTAATAACTTATTTAAATTTTCCCTCATTCGAAATCCAGAGCGTCATGGCGCTCGGTGCGTCAAAAAGATTACGGTAACGTGCGGTGGGAAGTCGTAACAATAGTAATTTGCCGTAATAGCTCATCCGCATAGTAGAAACACTTCTTCGTGTAATGCTCGTGTGGGCGCACAGTAGTTGGAGAACGTTAGAATTTGCGCGACATAACACGAAGATGCGTTCGAGTTTTCTAAGATACTATAGTGCTACGAACTCGCCTAATCTGTCATTGACCCTTTCGAAACGATTGTACACAGTTTTTCTATTTTTTTTTTTTTTCTTGTAAAAATATCATTTTTCGATCTGAGAAAAAAAGGATTTCTATGATTGTAATTCTTCTTTAGTTTATTTCTTTTCTTTTTCTTCCTTGTTTTTGCTTTTTAATCGAATTTTTCGAACGATATGAACGATGATATTCGTGTACCATTCGTGAAATTAAATCTATCGAAAAGTAGAAATTTTGTAAATAGAAAGTATAGAGAGGAATCGAAAAGGGATAGGAAAAGTGTTATATATCGATGAGGAGGATTCGAAGGACTTGATCCTGACCACCATGGTGGATTACTCTCGATCGTAAAGTAACCGAGGCGCAGAAACTCGACGAAACGTGCAATTGAAGCGTCGAGCGAGCGTGATTACCGTCATCAACGAAGTTCAAATACCGGTGTAAACGCTTCGCACTTTCGACTCGCTTGGATATGCGATTGTACGAGATCGTGAGCGGCTAACACACTTTGATCAGAAATTTGCATTGCCAGGAATCGAATGTGATCGATTTAACGAAATATATTCGAATATGGGAACGTTATTTAAACAATTTTATTTCGTATACTTTTGCGTGTTTATTTCTTTTTCATTTTTTTTTTTTTTTATATGGATTTTTAAAGAAAAAATTTGACGGAAAATAAAAAAAAAGAGAATAGAAAAAAGAAATAATAAAACGGTATAATAATTCATGTAACGTTTCATTCCTCTTTATCTCTTGAGTTCGTAGAGTAAACACTTTAACTGTCAACGTACGGTTATTGTTGTTGTTGTTTGAGAGTGCGCTAAGTCATTCGATTTAATACGAACCACTTACGTTGAAGTAATGGCGAAGGTGATCGCGTACGCGGACGATACGCGCGCATATCGCGTTTTGCGGTCACGCAAAACGAGTCTCCTTCGTCTGAAACGTTTCGTTAGATAGAAATTTTTAAGTTGATTTATTGAAATAGAAATTTACATTTTATAGTTAAACGTAAATTATTATCAATCTGTCTAAATAAATGTATATACGCATAAACGTATATTTCAATTTTAATTTTATCAAATAAAATAAAAAGAAAATGAAAAATAAATAAAAGAAGTAATAAACTTCTCATTTACATAATGTAATATCGTTATAATGATCATTTATGTGGCCGAGAGATATGTAAAAGCTACATTTCGCGCTATTAAATTTAAAAAAAAAATAATCGATCGAGATCGAGTTGCGATACATCCTACGCCATCTTCACTGCTATCGCGAAAGTCAAGTTGCTTGAATGCTAAAGAATGTAATGTGGTGACCTCTGTCGACGTTCTCTTGAACCCTTTTACCCGCAAGTACATTATTCAAATTCTTTCGTACGATCTCTTTAATATAACATTTTAGAATGCAAATATTCTATTTTATTCATTACATAATCACGATACAACGAATGACTTATTAAATTTATTAGATATAACGTAATAATAGAATCTACCAAATGGAAATTATTATTTGTTTTTTTTTAATATTTGTACGCGCTTAAAAAGTAAAATTTTGTTCTACATACACAATTGTTTCGTTTCTAAAATGCGTCTATTAAATTATAAAAAGGTGCGAAAGGATAAAAAATTTAATGGATCATCGTGATGATCTATTATGGACCAGTTATTGATATCGATATATACTTGAACTGTCAATTATTCCATTCACAAACTACTCGCCATCTCTTTTACTCCAATTTTCACGCTCTCGCTTTCTTTGAGACGATTCACACGGAGCGCGCAATTAACGTCCGTAAGCTGCTTAATAATATAACGGTCAATTTGCTACGATTAGCCGGTCGGTAATGATAGCTCCCAGAGATAATTTATTGTTAATTATTCCCCGTACGCGTATAATCCGTGAGCGTCCATCAGGGCGTCGACAACTAAATTGACAACTAATTGAAATATTGCTCGTGCCCATAATCAGAGGACAGAGCAAAGGAGAAAAAAAGAAAGAGTGTGAGAGAGAGAGAGAGAGAGAGAGAGAGAGAGAGAAAGAGCGAATAAAAAATAAAAAAAAATAAAAATACACAAATTTTCTAGCGTTGATAGGATAATGATCTTTCCTCCTTTTATTTTCTTTTCACCTTTTTTTTTTTTTTAATCCTTTTCTTTTTTCCTGCTTCACTTATCTCGTTCGACATTTCTTTTTCTACTTTTATTTCAATCTAATTCGATCATCGGTACTCACCTCATGTCGAATTGAAATTAGCAATCGTATGTACCTTAAAAACGTAATCACTTATATTAGATTTTACCATGGGTCAGTTTTCTTGTAATTTTTTTTTTCTTTTTGTTTCTTTTTTTTTACAATAAATTCGAGCAAACATAATCACGGCTTTTTCCAAATTGTCTTACTTTCTTAACAAATCCTTTGGAAGATTTTTTACTATTTTAATATTTAACCGGTCATCATCAATCGGCTCACTCGTGTCGGATTAACGTAAGATAAGCAATCGTACCTTTAAATCTAATCCCTTGAAATTATATTTAACGATCGTTACTTTCCATGTCGAACAAATTGCTTTATTATTCAGTGAGATCAAGATAGTCTATTACACGTGTAATACGTAGACACATTGTACGTTTTCTCGACAAGAGACGAGTTTCTTTTGGTCGTTCGCTAACAAGCTTCGGGATAAACGTAGTACAAATTATGAAAGTTAATTAGATGGACGATATTTATATATAAAAAAAAAGAAGAAACGACAAAAAAAATTCGGAGTAGAAGAAGGAGGAGGAGGAGGAGGAAGAAAAAAAGAAGAAAAAAGAAAAAAGAGAAAAGAAAGAAAGAAAGAAAGAAATATCTTAGGGGAAAGTAAGGAGAAGACATTTTCACAAAGATTTCTTTAGCTTGTTCGATGTACTCTATCTTCGTAGCTGTCTCGAAAAGTGGTTGACCTTGAATCCATTTCTCCCTCTCTCTCTCTCTCTCTCTCTCTCTCTCTCTCTCTCTCTCTCTCTTTGTAGACCCTAGCATCACGTTGTGGAACGGATCGACGTTGTTGCAGGCGAAAAGTAGAAAAAAAGAAAAAGAAAAAGTAAAAAAAGGAAAAAGAAAAAAAAACAAAAAGAAAAAAGAAAAGGAAAAAAAGTATCTGGCATTACACGAGGCGAGCATAAAGTTTCCTTGAATTATCGCGTGGCTTGGCATGCCTCGAGAGAGAGTCTTACGTGTTCGGGGAAGCAATGCTCCTGCTGGTACGGCCGCGAGATGGCCGGAGCCGTCGATCTAAACCTATACTTACCGTCACTGAGATAATCTAGCCCTGGCCTAGCCCACCGTAATCCGCGTGCTGGCGAAGGGGAAGCCGCAAACTCGTGCCGAGCGACCTCGCCTTACTCCTTTTAAGTCAAATGTATTGAGAACATGATGATTTCTATCCGTTCTATAAAATCTCTTAAATATAATTATCTAAATATAAATATTCAGTTCAAAAATTGTTTTCATTGATCATCGGAATAATAGAACTTGTCTGCAAGAAAGAGAAAAGAGACAGTAATTGCGATTGATATGTCATTTTGTTATTCGTATCATTTAAAATTCTTATCGCAAAGAGAAAAATTGTCGAATTAGTTTTTGGAATAATTTATGTTTGTCTGACGACGAGAGGGACATTTTTTTTATAATAAATTTTCATCAATAATAATTACAAGTTCTATTATATACATATATATATATATATAATATGTCAGATAATAGGGAAATTTTGTTAAATAAATGGCCATGAATTATCCATATTTTAATTCATCATTTAAAATTAATGAGAATCACAAATATTGTTCAACATTTGAATGTAATGAAATGTTATATAAAAAGTTACCATTAATAATCAATCGTACGTTGAATTAAATTTCTTTAAAACGATTTGAAAAGAACCATTGTAAAATACTTTAAGAAGTAAATGATATTTATAAGACACCCTATATGAACTCGTCAGTAAGCCACATGAATTCTCGACTCGTGGGTGGTGTGGTATCCCATGGGTGAGGACGTGGTACGACCAATGGGATTCGAACGTGGGTGGTTGTCGGGCCCTCGCTTTTCTCAACGACTCCTCTCTACCTTCTACCTTCGCGTGGGTGTACTTTAACACGGGCCGCAGCGTGAGCTATCTTTCAAAATGGTGGTCGGCATGCCCCTTTCGAGATTCACTCGTATAGGTTGAATGCAACGTGAACTTGAACC
Source organism: Vespula pensylvanica (assembly GCF_014466175.1). Taxonomy (NCBI): domain Eukaryota; kingdom Metazoa; phylum Arthropoda; class Insecta; order Hymenoptera; family Vespidae; genus Vespula; species Vespula pensylvanica. The sequence continues at coordinate 1,544,949 of NC_057703.1, forward strand.
GCCATTGCTCGAACATCTCTTAAACCTTAAGTCAAAACTAATACTGTCAGTGTGAAATTTGAAAAGCAAATTTTACAAATAATATCCCTATGTAATTTTTCATAAATGTAATTTATAAACAAATTTTAAACCTTTCAAAAATAACGCTTGTTTGTCTCTTACATCATTTGGGAAATATTAACAATTTTTTATATGAAGTAACACAATTAAATTTATCATGATTTTGAACGAAATTAAACTTAAAAAATACAAAAATGCATATATATACATATGAACAAATGTTGCATTCAAACCGTTATTTACAATAATACACAAAGAATGTAGTAATTTAAAACGAATAAAAAGTATTTAACATAAATAACATAGGATTGTAGGAAAAAAAAAAAAGGAGAAAAAAAAGAGAAGAAACTTTTAACATTTTCTCGACGAACGATTATCATTAATCGACATTCGCGACAAGATCCGTGATCTTTATCTTTATATTTATCATTAGTTGATCGAAAGATCGACATAAGGTAAATCGCTAGCGTAATTAAACAAGATGATCCGTGACTAGCATGACTGCGTGACTATCATCGCGTAACGAAACGTTTTCCCAATGCTATGGACGCAAAAAGTTGGCATAAATTTTTCTCGAATTTTAATTACTATTAATATACACGCCTGACCACGTAATCCTAAGTAGAGAAAACTCGATATATACATGTGTATGTTTGTGTATGTGTATATATAAATAGGTGTATATATATATATATATATATATATATATATATATATATGTGTAGACCGACGCGTATAATGGGCGTGCCGAGATTAAAGTAGGATTACCGTTGTTCCGGGTTCGTGTTTAAAATTTTTTTTCTTTTCTTTTTTCTCTTTTTTCTTCTTTTTTCTTTTCTTATTTTTATTTCTCTCTCTTTCTCTTTCTCTTTTTTTTTTTTTTTTTTATTAAGGGAACTAACGGTGATAGAGTTATGGTTGGGATGAGATAAGAAAACGTTAATTTTTTTCTCGTAGTAATCTATCTTTATTTAATTGTTTTTAATATAATGATTATTTATATTCAATTACATTGTACGATATTACAAAATCGTCGTGATAAAAATTTGGATGATTTCATTTGGTCGAAGAAATCTTGTCGAAACGATATCTGTAAAAAAGAAAAGAAAAAAAAACAAAAGGAAAAAAGAAGAAAAGGGAAGTAAACAAATCAATACAATTATTGTATTACAACATGATAAAACATTAAATACCTATATCTTATTATTTAAAATTACATTATATAATCTTGAGAGATTGTTAAGAAAAACTATTGATGAGTTCATCTGATCGACCAAGCCCTATTCATATCTGTAAAAAAGCAAACATAATTATTGCATTACATAATCTTTATTACGTGTTTCAAGACAATCCTAATTAATAAGGATACACGTTGATCTTTCTCACAATTATCTAACTTTATTTGATTAAATACGTAACAACTTGCTGTTTTATTTGAAAAAAAAAAAAAAACAAGGAAAAAAGATAATATTTAACCAAAATTTTTTATTAGTCCATTTGGTTAATATCTTTCGAAAACAAACAAAATAATTGTATTACGCAATGTGAATATTACACGAGAATAATAATTGAAATAAAATGAAAGAACGTTTGTGGGATTTTAGTTAAGAATTTTCGCACGGTCGATTCTTCCGAAGAAAAAGGACTATGCAGACATTTTGTATTCGCTGAGAGATTAGAATCTTTCTGTGGAGGCTCGTGACTACCGGCACTATCGTTGAAACGTCCTGTAGAAATGGCTCCTAACACCTCGACGTTCCCATGGCAAAGTCTTCGCCATGTAAGTCGGTTCCTTGGAAACAATTATGTCCCGTGAGTTATAATAACGTACCGTTCATCTACGATCGTATATATAGTAGTATGTATATATCTATCTGTATATATATATATGTATGTATGTATTTATATATACGTGCCTTCTTCTATATTACGTACATACATACATATGTATGTATATATATATATATGTATGTATATATGTATGTATCTATGTATGTATCTATGTATGTATGTATATGTATACGAATGTATGTGTATATATAGCTAGACCTGCTTTTATCGCGAGCACGTTGCGCGAAATGCTCGCCAGGAAGACGGATAGCCTCGTAAATCTATTGGCAGAATGCATTCTCTTGCGTTTTTCGATTCAATCCTTTTTTTTTCTACTCTTCTCTAAATTCCCTTCCTCCATGATTTATTACCTAACTCCAAATTCCTCCAAAGACGAACCCATAAGATATCTACCAAGAATTTATTTCTTAATTAAATCAGAGATAGATAGATAATATAAAAAATTTATCGAGATCGAAACGACAAAATTAGAAGACCTTTTAATTGACTAAAGGGATGAATTTTAATCGAATGGTATAAAACAATGTTGATTTATCGACTAACTTGGAAGTTGTTAAAAGAATGCTTCGAATTTTTCTTTTTCTTTTTTTTTTTTTCTTCGTGATTAAATCAGATATGACAAAACTGAAAAGATCTCGATTGACCTTAGATATAAATTTTTACTGAATAATAGAAAACAATAGAATCGTATAATTCCGATGATGTCACTTTTGTAACAGCACTAATCAATCATAAAACATGATCATTGACTATCATTTTCGTATTGCATAATATCGACTCGTAATTCTCGTATAGATCATGCGAGAAATATGTACTAACTAGCAATCGTAATGATTCGTATTGCATCATTAATGCGTTTGCTACAACGAATTATAATAATAATCTATATAGTAACGTTATTTAATATCACACGAAAGACTAGTAATTTTTCACGATAATTATTATGGCAATAATCGAGAACGTTTATGGCGTATCGTCTTGAAACATGCAATATTCATATTCATTGCTTGCTACCGTTCGAAAGAAAAAAAATAACAAGACAAAGGAAAAAAGAAAGAAAGAAGGAAAGAAAAAAAAACAACTGTCTTTCTCTTCTTCCTTTAGCTTTTATCCTGTCGATGTATAATACGACACTCGGTATTCGACCAGAGACAACCACCACGACTGCTCGTAACAAACGGAGCCATTGGTGTATTATTGCAGTAATGGCGCCTACCGACTGTCAAGAATAATAAACTCGCTTTGAGACCCTTTCTACCTTCTACCGAGAATGACAAAATTGATAGAATTTCGTGCTCTCTCTCTCTCTCTCTCTCTCTCTCTCCCTCTTTCTCTTTTTCTTTCTCTTTCTCTCTTTCTTTCTCTCTTTCTCTTTCTCTCGAATGATACACCTGTCACTTACAGCACGTCATTCGAACGTAAAGTCTCGCATGACTCGAATCATTTTCGAAGGAAACCATTTTGCCACTCGTGCCGCCATTTCTTCTTTTGTTACGAACAGAAACTTATGCTCTCTCACTTTTTATATTGGATCTCGTATATACAATACAAATTATCATGGGTTATCTTTAAGAAGTAAAGTAGTGTATAAAATTGCATAGTATTTTTGTTCGTTGTGTCAAGTTTACGCGTATAGAGAAGTTCTTTTTTTTTCTTCTCTTAAAGAAAGCGTCATGACGTTTTACAAAAGTACTAAGTACTTACTTAGTTCCATCATCAAATTTTTTATGGTTTATCTTTATCAATAAAAAACTGTCAGGAAGTTTCATAATATTACATTTCGTAGGTTTATAAAACAAACGAATTAACTATGATGATGTTAACTCGATTTTTACAAAAGACTTTTTGCATTAAGCTTTATCACGATGAATGATTCGATTGGAAAATTCATGAATAAAGAAAAAACACAGAAAGAAAGTAATCTTGTGGTTATTTTTTTTTTTTTTTTGGTGTAACAAAATACGATGAATAAGTCTTTTTAATATTTTACTTATGGTTGCTAAGTTTACGAAGAGAAAAATTATATCGGTTAAAAAAAGAGAAAGAGAGGAGAGAGCGAAAGAGAGAAAGAAAAAGAGAGAGAGAAAAAGAAGAAGAAGAAGAAGAAGCCCATATACCACGTGCCCCTGAGTTCTCCTTGCTCGGCTTCGGTAATAAGCCAATAAATCAGATTGTACCTGGCGGTACAATTACGTCTTGTAGCTGAAACTCGCAGAACCCAACCCTTCTCGTAAATATTGCCCTCCGTGCTATCTTCTTCTTCCGCAGCCTCCGCTCTTTCTTTCTGTCTTTCTTTCTTTCTTTCTTTCTTCCTTCCTTCCTTCCTTTCTTTCTTTCTTTCTTTATTTTTTTCTTTCATCTTTCTTTTTTGCTTTCATCGTCTTCTTTTTTCTTTGCTGCTCTCACGACCCTGGATCACAAGAAAGAATTCCTCTTGTACCCCACGTGTTGTTGGGAGAAGGAGAGAGAGAGGGAAAGAAAGAAGGAGTGAGGGAAACAGAGGGAGAGGAACAAGGGGGAGGGTAACGCCAATGGACCTCTTTCTCTTTCTTCTTTCCACTTTGTACTGAACGTTTCTCTGTGTAGCATCTTTCTTTTTTCTTTTTTTTTTTAATTCTCTTTCTTCGAGAGCTAGTCCAAACCATGGGAACCAAAGAGTGAGAATCTCTTCTGTTCTGTTCGTCTTTAGGGACTTTAATTGCTATCACGCGAGAGACTTACTAATTCGCTAGTGTCAGTCTCTTTGAAAACACGATTGTAGAAAAAATATATGAACTCGATTTCGATTCTCGATCACTTTATAGGAAGTCTATTTAATTGTTAAAGAATTTAACGTAACGTCTTTATATATTATATATATATTCTTTTTCCTACTATCTCGAGTAAGTTATCAAAATTATGCTGGTATTACGTAGCATCGTGACGTTTATTACCTTTCAAGTAATAACCTTGTCATTTAAACAAGTCAATAATGTATCTTTGTTAAGAGGATTTAATACATAGATGCATAGGTGTAATATTTATTTATTATATCCTAATTTGGATATAATTCGTTCCAAGTAGCACGGTTAAAAGTGTATAAAAATTGTGATATTTTTATTGAATGTTGTTGTTGTCGTTGTTGTATTTACTCATTCATTTAAGTGTAATTTATCGAGGTAAATAGATATTTGATTTCTAAGAAAAGGATAAAAATCGAAAATTTTCTTAGTGGGATTTAAAATAGCTAAGTTTCTTTCTCGTTGGCGTGCCTAACAGAGGTAAAACTCGCTAACGGGGAGAACCCGTAGAAGGAACTTCAGCCTCGGGATATAAATCTTTCGCCGACAGATGCGCCGCCCTCGACGTTCACCATCGACCAACCAACCGACCAGAATTTCCGACGGTAACGCCCTGAAAAACCAGACTCGCCTCGAATGCCCATTGCATTTGCATGTCATTTCAAAAGCGATTACACACCCGTCCTTTAGGCCAACTCTTGCGTATTATGATCTTTCTTTTATTTCATTCGATTTGCAATATATGTTTTATTTGCCCAAAGTTTTTCTTTTTTTTTTTTCTTCCTTCTTTCTTAAAGAAATTCTGAATGAAACACCGTGCGTAATTCTATATTATTTTAGTTAAATAATTATTATTTATTATTATTATTATTATTGAATATGATTCGATTGTATATATTAGTTACATATTTCGAAAAACAAGTTCAGAAAATTATTGATTTTATATGATGTAAATAACAATCGATCGTTTGCAGAATTATTATTTTATACGTGGTAAAAGTAAATAATCAGTTGTATTGTCATAAAATTGATTACTTTGAGTTTCTATTGAAAATGATTTAATAATATTGGCCAAACAATTAGTTTATATTTAATGGATATTTTTAAAATACTATTGTATTAAATAATTGAAACGAACATTCGAAATATCTTGACTTTGCTATCTTTGAAAAATTGCATGTCAGTCTACTTGCGTTTAATTTGCGTGTGTATGTAACGTCGGGTATGTAGCGTGCGTGTATCTACGCACTTTTTGTGACTGTATGAGCACGCGTGTCCGACGGCGCGAAACTTCATTAGAAATGCAAGTGTAACGTGGGCAGAGTACTTACGACCGCAGGGAATTCACGAATCACGCGACGTTGCGCTAGTCTCTTTATTTTACTTTCCCCTCTTTATTTTACTTTCCTTAGATTAATATGTACCTACTTGCTAATTCCGGGGATGTCTTTCCCGTTTGTTTATGTCAATTAAGAAGAAAATTAAACGTTTCAATTAATCGATCAAACTGATTCCTCCATCTAATTTAATACGATTTTCGTACTAATTATATACTAATACTAAAAATAATTAGAAAAAAAGAAAGGAGAAAGAAAAAATGGAACGTTTCGTTTAATCGATCGTCTCGTTTTTGCCTTCTATAGTTCATTCTATTTTTTATACCAATTAATCGAAGCTAATTTATTATCACATTTCGTTCGATAACAACGGTTCTTGATCTTTCGGCAATATTTTAAGTAGGTACCTACTACTGATATCGTTGGATGAAGGAAGGAACGAATGAATATTCAAAAGGAGAACGAGCTCGATCACTCTTTATCTTCAGACGGCTTTAACTTACGATACGTGTCTGCATTTTCATTATGCTGCTATAACACCGAAGCTTCCTATCATAATTCTCTTTTACCATGATACTAACGAGTATAGATACACCTACCTATCTATCTATCTATAATATGAATTTTTTAAATAATAGTATTTAAAAGTAAATTATTAAACATTTTCCAATTGGATAATTGATTCGTTTTAATATCGAATATTTAATATCGTTCAGGTACATTAATTAAATTTTGTTGACTTCAGTTACTTACTTTGTAAAGGTCTTAGGTAAATTTTCGTGCACGACTTGCACGAAGGTACTCTAAAGGGCTTAAGGTCCAGTATTGGACCCACGGAGGTCGTGCATCACAACAGTCTGGCAGGATAATAACCCCTTCTTCGAGGAGTCTTATTGCCGGACCATGAGCCAAGTGATTGATAGGCACCGAACTATAGTGCCAGGACACCATAATATTTCGAAAGATTCACACTGAGTTAAAAAGTATCGGTTCATTCGTCAATCTTCTTTCTCACGTGAGAAATTTATTCTAACTTTTTGTATCGTGTATATGTAACAAAATAAGAAAGTACTTAAATAGAAAAGTAATTCCAAGAAATTTCATCCCTTTTAAATGTATAATTTTTTTATTAATGTATTATTTTTTAGTTTATTTAAAATTAATATTATATATAATATTATACTAATTATTTTTCTTATACACCGGTTGAGCCCAAAGTTTTTAGATTTGTAGCGTTACGATATAGAAAAAAAATTAATTTAAACAGTCTCGATAAAGTGTAATTAATTCTTTTAAAATCACCTAGTGAGTTTTTATTGGCTTATATATTTTTTGTTTTTGTATACTTCAATATTATTTAATATATTTAATAGTAGCTATGTAATATATATATATATTTTTTAATAGTATAATAAAACGTGTATTTCGATAAGAAATACTTTCTGAAAGTTGGTTGACAAACGTTTATGATGACAATGTCAATGTTAAAGTCTCCATTAGAAAGGCTTTAATATCTTGATATTTCTTGAAGAATATATACCTTGCAGGAGGTTATAATAGTCAAAAGGTAGACATCGGTTGGTCATCCGATGGCCTGTTTCCCTCGAAACACCAGGTGGAAGCATACGGTATATACCGTGTTCTCTCTTCGCATATCATTACGAAAATTGTATTCAAAAGGTGTAACGCTTGAATCGATCGGGCCACTGTTACCTCTATAGGTATAGGTAGCGCCTAAGTGAAATTCGTATTGGAGGAGACTACGTCTGCCTCACGTGATTGAAGGCTCGCGAAATGTTAGCTTCCAGCGTAACACATGGTTCGCGCCTAAAAAAAAAAAAAAAAAAAAAAAAAAAACAAAGAAAAAGAAAGAAAAGAAAGAAAGAGCAAAAAAGAAAAAGAAAAATGAAAAGAGAAGAAGGAAGTGGTAACTGGTAATCTTGGTAACTCTCTACGTGTTCAGAGTATACGACGTCTGCCTTGTAATTCAAATTCGATGCGTACGAAGAGAAGAAGGAAAGCCAATTTTATCAACAAAAAAAAAAGGAGAAAAAACAATGATACAATATTTCGCGAAAGAAAACTTCAGAAATTTTTTTTTTTAATTAACTTCGATGAATATTTTAAAAGGAAAATAAAAAGAAAGAATCGAATGTCCATATAAACATTGCTGTGAAAAAATTTGTCGGTTTTTTTTTTTTTTTTTTTTAAATATTTTCTCGTCGAAACGATTAAGGATAAGATTCGAGAAATCTTCCAAGTTGATCTACGATCGCGTCGGCGTTAATATTCGAGGCGTCGCGTCGGCACGTGTATCAGTTCTAACGGTGGGTGTACCAGTGTCTAAGACTATGAGCTACCGTCGCCGGAAACCATTCTTCCAGCAACCACCCTCGCGGTACCCTTTCCGGTATAAAGACTGTAAATCTTTCTTAGCACGCCAACACTGGCCGTAGTACTCGAAACTGGCCTATTTTCATCGGCACGGCGATCTTGGTGAAAGGTTAGCAAGATAGTAGTCTCTATCGAGCCCTCGAATCATATGAAAATTCGAATTGCAAAGAGAGTAGGTAAGCTATACTGTCATTATTCGAAGGGGTCAGTATAATTTTGATAACTTTGTTTTCATTGGTCAAGAGAAGTATTGTTAAGGAAATTTCATAAATTTATAAACACACACAAACATAAATATTGATCTAACATAGTCCTAAGTCGAACATTGTTTCAGAATATTTTTTTTTTTTTGATCATCAAAGAAGAAAAGTATCGCTATCTGATGTCAATGAAAACGAAGATAAATTATAATCTTGACTATTTTCTCTTCAATTTAGAAAATAATCGTCCAACAAATTATCAAAAAATATATTAAAATATTTATCGAATTTATTTCTACATGCAAGATATATGTAGACCTTTAACTTAAAAAAGAAAAAATATTCAACCAACTTTCCATCCTGTTTTTTTCGACGATTAGATACAAGGTATCCGATCTGTGGTCAGTAAAATAGTTATGTGGCTTTTGTAAGTCGATCCGGACGGTTATATGCCTTGCGGTAAAACGAAAGGGCCCTATAGGACGAAAACGTTCGAATCGATCCGTCGGCAGACGCCACATAATAGATCGACCATACATACATACATACATATATATATATATATATATATATATATATACCTACTCTATTCTATTTTCTCTTTCTTTAAAACTTTCTCTGAAAGAACACAGTAGAATATACGTGCTTTCTGTCTCTGGGCAAAAGTTCGCGAGGATCGAGCCCCGTGGAGACGATTCGAGGATCGCGTTGCCTCGTGGTGGCTGTTGGGCCCTCGAGGGGTACCGAAAACCTAACCTCAAAACGCAAGCGGATAATTGGAGATAATGCTGGGGTTGCCGAGGCACCGTAATTGCACGAGGCCGGGCCCTTTCGAAGCATCCATCCTTTTCTACGCTACCTCCCCCCTCATCCCACTTCACCCCACCTCACCTCAACCCACCTCATCCCATCTCACCTCACCTCACCTCACCTCACCACACCATACCTCACCTCACCTCACGTCACCTCACCTCACCTCACCTCACCTCACCTCACCTCATCCACCCTCTTTCCTCCCTACACTATCCTCTTCCTCATGCTCTCTCCTCGACTACACTCGATGAGGCTAGCTGTCGGTTCGTCCTGCTACGTCCGTCTGTCGACCGCTTTCGCAGAACCCCCGATAGTACCTACCTAATTCGTCGGTTTGTTTCGTGCGGTGCCGTGTTATTACGCGGGTCCTGCGTAGACGGAGCTACGTAAGGCCCCATCGGCTTCTCCATGAGCATTCTCCTCAGAGCCCTGTTCTTCATAAGACCAGTTAGCCCTTAGGCCTTTTACCCTATCTCTCTGTCTCTCTCTCTCTCTCTCTCTCTCTCTCTCTCTCTCTCTTTTTTCTTTTCTTCTCGTTGAAGTCAAAACAAAAAAAAAAGAAAGAAAAAAGAAAAGACAAATGATCTGCTTTCGTGGACATTCGTGGACTCGATCGTGCGACTGATTTCGTACTAATGGCGTTAGACTTTTTTTCAAGGAAAAAGAAAATTAGCTTAGATCTTTTTTCGAATAAAAGGAACAGACGAACTTGGAAGTTCGTGGAAGAAAAGAAAACAGAATTAGAAAAAGGAAATAAATGTTTCTGATAATCATTGACTCGATTAAACCTAGCTACGTAATTTTAACTATCGTCTATCGTCTATCGTCTATCGTTTAGCGTACACTACCTTTAATTAAATACTTCATCGATGAATTCTATCTTTTCAGAGTAATAAGATAGATGACAATGTTATCCGTATCTCGATTAACTATCTACGTATCGAGATTGTTCATCGGAAGATTATCAAAATGTTTTTTCTTTTTCCTCTTTTTATCTCGAACCGTCTCCAGAATTTTTCTCTTGCGGTTATTTATACCGTAAATATATCACATATAACAACCATAAATTATGTTGTCCCCTTTGGTTGAAGTTTGATAGAAGTACTCAATCTACTTGCATGAAACAGGGTTGTATATTATACTCTTCTACTTGATTCTCACTGGTCTTATTTAACTTTTTATCTTTTGCGGAAAGATGAAGGATAAAAATGAAAATGATATTATTATCATTACTTACGTCTTATTTTTATATCGGAAATTAATAAAAATGAATTATGTATGCTGGTTTAATTGCTCTGACAAAAGTTCTTACGAAGATGGAGTAATGAAAAGAAAAATTAAAAAAGGATAATAATAATAATAATAACAATAATAATAATAATATAAAAGAATAAAAAAGAAGAAGGTGTCCTCGCGAAGAAACCGTCGCGGAGGTTTCAGCCTCTCGGCATCTTCTAAGCAGGCAACGTTACAAATTAGCAGATAATCAATTAGCTCGAACTTCCGGCGTGCTTGAGCAAACAAATGACAGAACACAACGTGCGGCTCGTAAAATTTTTGGTAATTAAAGGCCGCTGAAGGTGAAGGGCGGAGTTTTCAGAGGCAACCTCCTCGATTCTTCTCATTCCTTGCTGGACAACATCCGTCCTCTTCGTCGTAGGTGAAGTTCAGAAAAACAGACGGCAAACTTTTAATTTCACCGAAAGCGACAAAACCTAATGTAAATCTGCATATAGATGGGATCTCTTTCGTGTAATAGAGACGTGTAGTAGGAACGAATTACATTTAATCCCAATGATATTCCCTTTTTAATCTGATCGACTTTTTACGCTTGACCGTATCAAAGATTTTAATTTTGACGAGACGATTGAATATTAAAGATTTTATCGTATTGATAGAGAGAAAGAGAAAAGAAGAAAAAAGAAAAGAGAAATCACAGTTTAGTATTAAAAACTCAAACGAAATGATTTCGATCTAACCGTCGGCAGGATCAGAAGCAAAAGTTTCGATAACTTCGATTAATGACTGGTAGAAATTTCTCTGATCGATGGCGCCAGAATCCGTGGAACTCGGTCTCGAAGGAGGACACAGATCGGCGGATTCTCGGGCTATCATTATCCACATCTGCCACGACCACGACGTTCGGTCGAGATACAGAGAGAGGAGGCTGTAATTAGGGCCTTTAAAATGGCGTATATTCCGTCATTCTTACGTCTTTGTTTCCGTAGCCGCGGGTTCATCGTATCGTCGTTAGTGTTTCTTCTATTTCTTCTTTTTCTCTCTTTTTTTTTTTTTCTTTTTTATTAGATACCATGGCATGATTTCAGGGTGTGTGTCTGTTTGGATCCTAGTTCATAGAACACGTGAGAGATCAAATTCTCATATACCAGTTCTTATTTTACGGAAAAATAATGCTATAATTTTCTTTTTTTTTTTTCTTTCTTTTATTTTCTTCAGAACATCCTTGGTTTTAGGATATGTCTATAGAATTTTTATTCTCGTGATATATTGAATCTCTTATGAGACATCGAATTGTGATATATTATTCTTCATTTTAAGGAAAATGGCAATATGATCCTCCTTGTCTTAATGTTTCAGAACATACTCTTTTTCAGAACACCGACGTGATTTTAAAGTAACGTTTTGGATTCTTGCTCGTAGAATTGGTATATATTATTCTTCGTTTTCAAGAAAAGATAAACCAAATCCTTGATAATTGACTCGTTCCTTAGAATTTAATCTTGTTTTACAAAAAAAAATTGCTAAGACGATAATTTCGAAGTTTCTATATAAATATTCGCTCGTAGGATACATTTGATTTCAGAGAGATAAAAATTATCTCGCTTTAAGGAAAATAGGCAAAAAGAAAAAAAATAGATAAATAAACAAAAAGAGAAATTATTTTCTCGTTGAATCGTTTCTTTAAATTTATCCGAGGTAACTGATTGCATTCAAGTTTTCTTCGCCGACGGAAGGAGAGTTTCGTTGAAGAACAGGAGTTAGTTCGATAACTAGGAGGATCTTATCTCTTGAGCTCCCAGTTTCGAGGCTTCTACTACCTTAGGGTTTTTAAAAGGTACACCCTCGAGGTAAGATCATGCTTTGAGGGCGCCGCATCGCGCCAACCACGCCTCCTCCACCGTTATTTACCTCCGTCCTTTTCGCCCTTGCATTTTTATTGCCTCTATCTTTTCCTTTTTCGACGTAGGTCCTCGAAGCCCGGGAGCGATAGATACCTACCTTCGGCATCAATAACGACTCCGGGTATCTAGACTATCCTACCATCTTTACGGAGAAACCACTTTTCCATCTACTATCATATCTCTCCAAGTACTTAGTTAGGTAGTTTTCTTTTAGCTACTCTCTTTGCGTCGCTTCTTTCTTTTTTTAACCTTCTTGTTTAATCTTGTCCGTTTTTTACATTTTTGTTTTCTCTAATCTTTCTTCTCCCCTGTTTTTTTCCACTTGTGTATATACAAATGATATAATAAAATAATATGAGGGTTAGTAGTTATCTTTGATACAAATGGAACCATCCACTTTGGCGTCATGCAAATAACCATAATAAAAAAAGGAAAAAAAAAGAAATAAGAAAGAAAAGGAAAAAAGAAAGGGGTGCAGCCAACGTGCTAGAGAGATGTTTATCTCGGGAGATACGTTGAATATTTATAAGTAATGAATTTCACCTCTGAGACTAGATATTTTATCGTATTTAATTGATACTGCTTGAATGCTTTATAATATAGATATGATAAATTAAAAATATTATAGCTATTGCTATCCATCCATCTACATATATATATGTGTGTGTGTATATGTATATATCTTATATATATACGCATACACATATATACACATATATAGATATATTCTTTAATATGTTTTTTATTTTTCTTTTTCCAACTTTTTTTTTGAGAGGAAAAATTTCTCTCTCCAATATTTTCCTCTCATGTAAATCGATAACCGTTAGAAAGAACTATCGTGAAAGCAATAATTTTCTACTTTAGATAATGATCTTTTATATAGTAGCCAAGATTTTAATAATAATTTAACAAATCGTCGTCTTTGATATCTTCAATATAAATCCCCCACGCCGTTAAACGATCCTATTATTTTTAATTCTCGCAAACAGGTTTTCTGTTGAATAACTTAAAGGTATTATCGAGTTACACTGTTAACTACAGGTAGCAACGACCTAATGATGAACGTTAGAATGTCTGTCTTATCAGACTTGCTAGACCAACGTTTAAGTGCCAACGTGTTGCATATTCGCTTATAGACGAGTATAAGTGTTTGTGGAGTGACATCATTAATTTGTTCGTCTCGTGACAAGTCTCGATATATAAAATTAAATATGAGAAATTAATATAATATTAAATAGGTAGATAAGATTATGTATATTGTCCACACATATATATATGTAGGTATATATGTATATAACCAAATACTCACTCTCATCATTGAGTTTCTCGCAAAGATATTACCGTATACTCATCTGTATAGAGTATACGTTCCCCAAAATGGCGACCGCAAACTCTTTGAAATCACGATTTTCGATTCACAGAACTTTCACTTCTAGCATTGTCACACTTTATATATATAAATTCAAATAAAACACCTAAACTTAATCGATAAAAGGTTTATAACCTCTGATTCGATCAAATTCAACGAGAGTGATATGTCCAAGGTTACCAAAATGGCGTCAGAGTGGCAAGTTATCCATCATTCGAATCAGAACGATCGATCCGCGGTAGTATCATTGATTCTCATTGATTAAAAGAAGAAAATCAAAATCTGAGTTAGCTAAGAACGAAAGACGCAGGAGAACGGACAGGTGTAACGCGTAGCGGCAGTAGACACCAACTGATCTCACATAACAACGGCCGATAAAATTGTTGCGTTTCCACCAAAAATTATCCTCTTTTTTCCCTCGCGGTATAAAAAGTACAAAATTGTGGTAATTTAGCCCCCACCGCGATGGCCGGCAAGGCTCCGCTCATTGCCCACGGGGAGAAGAGAGGCCAGAGCATAAGAGGGATGGGAGAGTGAGAGAGGAGAAAAGGTAGGGGAGGAGGTGAAGGAGGATGGCGAAGCTCGCGAGATTGCGAGATGGAAAGAGAGGGAAGAGCTATTTGCCCGTGACTACGAACCGCACTAACGATTATAGACATGAGACGATTATAGTTTGATATATAGTAGGTAGGTATGTAAGTACATACCTGTTCACGTAAACAGTGATGCTCTTCTCTCTTTTACCTTTTAGCTTTCTATCTCTTTTCAATTCGTGTTTAAAGGAAATAACGATGGAGATAGGGGTAGGGAGGAAACGCGCGCAACGTATATATCTCTCGTACATGACGCATCGCGACGAGCAACTCGCGATTTTCAGAAATGGAATCCCGATTTGAAGATTAAAAAGACGGAAGAAAAATGTCGGAGAAGAGTTTATGAAGGCGCGTCTACACTACCGAGAGATCTTTTTTATTCGAAACATTTTTCGTAACGAAAAAATAATTTTGACGAAACACTGGCGATATCACAACGAGCACGGTTACTCCTGTCTCGTGGCGCTACTCGTGTGAACTCGGCCGGTGCTTAAGCCACCGAGAAGGGGCATACTATGAAATTAGTATAATCACGATCAAAATTACTCGTGCCGGTCCGTGCTGAACCACCAACCGCCGCTCAAATAGCCCGCTCCGCCGTCGCCAATCGGAGCTCTTCGGCCGGCGGCCATCTTGCGCGAACTTGTGTGCGCCCGAGCAGCCAGGAATTACCGCAAAAGTGGATAATCTTGACTTTTCTTCGAGGTGTGTAACATAGAACGAGTTATTCGTGAACCATCGAGTTATTTTTTCGAATAAACGAACTGTCGAGATTTTCTTTATATAAATACGATCGATTATTTTCGTCGTTCTTTCTCGTTATAACGTTAATCAAAAGTTAACTTGAAATAATATCATTTTCACGTGTGTACGCACCTTTAACGTATTCACCCCGGCAAGACATACATCATGAAAAGATGAATCCTCTCAGTTACGTTCCGTTACGTTACGTTACGTTACGCGTCGAATGGGCCGTTGATTATAGTTCGTTAATTATCGCTGTCCGCGGTCAGCCAAAATTAGAGGATTCAGAAGGTCACAACTCTCGTTCTCGCGAATTAAGTCGAGCTAATAACGAAAGAGAAGAGAGCAATGAAAGAATATTCTTTGAGGCAATGAGAAATAAGCTCGGACTTTTACGCGTAAAATACATCATATACACAGAAGGAAGGTAGTTAGTATCTTTGTGTATGGTAGAACTGTGTGATCATGATAATCTATCGGAATCCTTCGTGAAAGATCACGGCGGACGTAGTACATCTACTACTTTCTTAATGACTCAACGAACGGATAATAAACCTTCATGCATAATGCAGTCACCATAGTTTCTCTCTTTCTCTCTCTTTCTCTTGCATTTTATATCAATTTGAAAATTATCTTACCATACTCCATCCTCATATATTATTCAATAAAAATATTATTTCTTTATTTCCTTTTCTTATTTTTTTTTCTTTCATTTTTTCTTTCCTTCCTTGCTTTTTTTCTCTTTATTCATTCTCAAGAAGACCTCGGGAATATGATAATAGATGAAATAAAAGGGTGAAGCGAAAGGAGACAGATTCTGAAAGTGCATAAAAAAAAAAAAGAAAGGAGAGAAAAAGAAAGAAAACGAGGGAGGGAAAAATCAGTAGCATAAAAATACAGCTCGGCAAATTCTTCTCCCGTTTTTCACCCCGGGCACGAATAAGAATTAGGAACGAGTCGCGAATGGATCGCGAAAAAGGATCGCTAAAGAATCGGGCCTCACCGATTTGGAGTATACTCTTACCTCGAGGCGACTTTAAACTTGCTGCAGTGGGTCTAGCCACTGCTATCTCTTTCTCTTTCTTTTTCCTGGTCTGTCTCTCTCTCTCTCTCTCTATCTCCTTCTCTGTCCCTCTCTGTCTCTGTCCTCTGTAATTATACCCATGTATACGAACCCACTTCGTTGCTGTCTCTTTCTTCCATCTCTACTTTCCTCCGTACTAGTCTTCTTCTTCTTCTTTTCTGTCTCTCTCTCTCTCTCTCTCTTCTTTCTCTCTCTCTTCTTTCTCTCTCTCTCTTCTTTCTCTCTCACTCTGTCTACTTGCTGATCCTTCTCTTCGTTTATGCCCCTGGCTAACTTTGCACCCGAACTTCTTCAGACTCTCTCTCTCTCTCTCTCTCTCTCTTTCTCTCTTTCTCTCTTTCTCTCTTTCTCTTTCTTTCTTTTCTTTTTCTTCCTTGCTTTTTCTTCTTTTTTCCTTTTTTTCTTCTTTCATTTTTCTACCTTTGTCTTTCTTCCATATCGATTGTAGGGACTCGTGATTTTAAAATCGTTTCAGTGATTTATCAAATAACATGAGATCATCGAAGCATCAAAACTGGTAGCAAAACTAGATAGAAATGATATCTACAGGATCATCCAAAAGTTTCTAGATGATTTGAAAAATTAATTTAGTTTTTATCGAATCCTTTCATCTTGGTCAATATAATTAGAGATACGACATCGATTTTCGATCCCTTTACATTAATTAAAATATTCTTTTAATTCGCTTACTCGTTGTTGTTGTTGTTTTCTCTCTCTTTTTCTTTTTTCTTGTTCTCTTTTTTTTTTCCTTTCCTTTTTGCATGAAGAAGAAAAGGCATAAATTGATTTGCATATAGGTAGATATATATGTATATGCAAGTACAATAAGGAAACAGAAAAGGTCCTGACATATGAGGAGAATAGGCCACGTGACGTTTCGACCACGGAAGGGTTTGCGTGCGACCAGAAAAGCAGTCAAGCCAAAGCCCGAGGAGTGTTAAAATCAGGCGTGATACCGCTTTTTGCGGGTTAACCAACGACGATACCACCATGGTATGGTAACGGTAACATGCGATATGTACTAGGTCACGTACTTACGTACATTTCATGGAATTACTTCAACCGATAGATTGGCTAACTTGAAAGAGGAATGTTACTGGTTATAAACTCTTGGATAAAATTCATTGAAGAAAAGTCATTTTGTTTTTCTTCGTATGAATAAAAAATGACATACCTAGATAGGATCTCTCTCTCTCTCTCTCTCTCTCTCTCTCTCTCTCTCTCTCTCCTTTCTTTTGCTTTCTCGTTAGAAAGGGCAAGATCATTTGTCAGTTTTTAACATGTCACGAATATGGCGGCGTGTACAACGTGGCTAAAAGTTAGAATATCTGTTCTATCGAAGTAAGGGTAATTTGTCAGTGTAGAGAAGAGGGTTGAATTCCTAGAGGAAAGTCACTCTTGATTACGGCGTAGCAGAACCAAGTTGGATATAACACGGCGAAAGTAATCCACTTTATTCCGTCACACCTCGGGTAGCCAAAGTTAAGCATTGATTTTGCATTAGGACGAGGCGAGTAAACCATTTGACTTCCTCCTTTTCTTACGGCAAACGCGATTATTGGAAAACGTTCGTGTAGAAGTAGATATACCTATAAGAGAACTCCTAGCTCGCATACGTGCGTGTCTCCCGGATAAAAGGGAAAGGGTGGTGGAACACGCGAACTTTGGAGGGTGCCGGTAACCGCAATGTTAGATTAATGGCGGATGTACTTCACTTTCGGGGATAGCCGTATCTTTCCTTCCTTTCTTGGATTTCGGCGGAAGCGAAACCGCTAGGGTTTCGTACATTTACGTACTACCTATATATGCATATATGTCTATACCTGTATTCTAATTTGCCTAACAAATTATCGCGTTGTTACTAGGAAATGAAGGAAAAAAAGAAAGAGAGAGAGAGAGAGAGAGAGAGAGAGAGAGAAATATATAATACCATAATAGTTGATTTTAAAATAGTAGAGAAAAATTGGGAAAAAGAACAAATAAATTATATCGATCGAATTATAGAATATCTTTAGTTTATCCGATGTTACTTATAGTTACGATTGTACCGATATTAGGATAGAAATAATACAAGTAAAGTGAATGTTGGTAAGAGATCGTCCATCGAAAAAGATACTTTATCTGACGATGTAAGATCGAAAGATCGATGGAATCGATATTATTCAAAGTCTTGGATATGACGATGGAGGACAACGACGAGGAGCAATCGTGTAACGTAAAGGCAACGTAAACTAGCCTGCAATAAAAAATGAGGAAGAGTTATGGCTGAGGTCTGTACTCTTAAAAGAGAGGCGAACGAGCGAGCGGCAGCTCGAACGGCCGACGATAGCCTCGGGGCAAGAAACGAGGTGGAGAAGCAAAACGGGTAGATCCCAAGTCTCGATCGTGATAAGATGCAGCGGCGTTGTCGGTTGACAAAGGGTCGTTGGAACGCCCCTTCAGATCGGACGTGCAACCGCTTGGGGGAGGCGTCCATATTAAAATCGGTTCTGCCTCACTCCACCATCTCCCTGTCGCCGATCTTGTTTATTACCGTTGTGTGTAGGCGGCTAGTTTGCCAGAAAACATCGCGTTCGTTATTCCTTCCAAATTTCTCAAATCGTTTCTTCGCTTCCTTTATTCTTAATTTTAAATGTTGGATAAAATTATTCCAAAATAAAATATTTATTCGTAATAAAATTTTATTACAGTTTGAATTTCATAAAGGATAAATAAAGAAATTGTATTTTTAGAAATGTTTGGAATTATTTAATCCAAGTTTGATACAATGTTTTTATTAATTTATATTAATTTTATTTAAAATTTAATTTAATTTAATTATGATTTAAATTGATGTATATTTTGTAATGTAGGTGTCGTTCGTACCGACGTGTCTGCGCATGATACAACAAGCTATGCTGCCCTCTAGATAGCAATTGGTAAAGTACTTTCATTACGACGCACGTGCAACACCTGTCGGCTGTCGAATTAATCATAAGTTTATATTTTTGTTAGATTTAATTAGAATTTATTCTTCATTCTGGCGTCTACGTATAGAAATGTTTCCTCAAAGCTCGCAAAATAGATTTTGGATGTTTAGAGACGAGAATGAATTAACGGCGTTAAGAGAGAAGACGAATGCTGATTTCATCGAAAAACATGGTGCCAATATGTCTGTAAGTTCTTTTAACGTATAAAAAAATCGTATTATAGTAATTAAGGTTAAGCGAATTAAATAATCTTCCGTTGTAACTTCGTCGTAAAATAATAACCTTAACGATATTCGATGGACTGTTAGGTTATGTTTACGTTTAACTCTATCGATAATACAGCACCTTACACTTAGATAATAATTTTACTATTAGTATCTATTTCCTATTTTCTTAAATGCATAGAACATCCTGTATATTTTCATATTACTACAAAGCCACAAGAAAGAGAGGCACATTTTCTCTCCGACAACGAAGAGCGTACACTTCTCAGATTTTATGAATTACAATTACGTGATTTCTGTCGTCGTTTTACTCCTCCAATGCCTAGAGCTACTGTTGCTACTGCTCTACATTACTTCAAGAGATTTTATTTAAGGAACAGTGTAATGGATTATCATCCAAAAGAGATATTAGTCACATGCGTATATTTAGCTTGTAAAGTAATTATCTTATTATATTCTAATAACATTAGGATTATAAAACTATTGTAGCATAATATAATGAAATCATTTTCACAGGTTGAAGAATTTAATGTTTCAATATCTCAATTTGTTGCAAATATTAAAGGGGATAGAGAAAAAGCATCAGATATTATTCTTAACAACGAATTGTTACTTATGCAACAACTGAATTATAATTTAACTATTCACAATCCATTTAGACCTGTGGAAGGATTAATGATTGATATTAAGGTGTATTACTTATATATCACTAACTATCTTTTTTTAGAGATTTGTATATTAATGCATTATGTTCGAACTTTTAGACACGGTATACTTCGTTAGAAAATCCAGAGAAATTGAGGCCACATATAGATGAATTTCTAGAAAGAGTTTTCTTAACAGATAGTGTTTTACTTTATGCTCCAAGTCAAGTTGCTTTGGCTGCAACTTTACATGCAGCATCCAGAGCTTCTGCAAACTTAGACAATTATGTAACAGATATATTATTTCCAAGTGAACAATTAGGAGGCATAATTGAAGCAGTTAGAAGTAAGTGATATAATAATTGTCTGATTTAACATTTCATTGATTAATTTAACAAAACAATTTAATAATGTATCAATATTATAGAAATAAGATCAATGGCTAAATGCGTAGAACCACCATCGCGCGATGTTGTAAGAGCTATAGAAAAGAAATTGGACAAATGTAGAAATCAGGAAAATAATCCTGACAGTGAGATGTGAGTAATTATTCTAAATTCTTTGACATCTTATAATGTCTCACAAAAAATAACTTCTTTCTAGATATAAACAAAGGATGCAAGAAATGTTGGACGAAGAAGACCTACAAGATAATGAAAAATATGCTAAGATCATACAAGATCAAGCAGCTCACGATGAAAAGACTTTAGGTGTTAATAAAATGTTATCATCGCCATCTGCAGTTTGAGAAAAATTTTCGTTTAGATATTTATCATGGTCTCATTCACGAAATAATTTATTATCCCAATTTAATTCCGTACATATAAAAGAATTTTCGTTATTTTTTATTCTTTTTTTTTTTTCTACGAAATTCACTCATTCAAGAATTTATTGGAAATTTTTTGTCGTTCGAATTCATAATAATGATTAGGAAAAAAATTCGGTAGATACCAAAATATATGTACTCCAATGTAATTAGAATATTATTTATTTTGTACGTATATTAAGTATCCTTATTATAAATGCAATTATATAAAAAGATAACAGCGAGATATCAATGTTCGAACGAGCAATTTCTGTACACGTATTGCACCTCTCGTCAATATAATAATTAACGAATTAACTTAAGGTTCTTGATGCCTAAAATCTAATCTCTGTGTAAGATGATGGGTAGGATGACTTAAAGGTACATTATGAAAAATAGGGGATTGTTGTCCGGTTGGCAAATTACTAGGTAATGGTTGTACGATTGGCAAAGCGGGTGGTAAAGGTAATGGTGTCAAATGTTGCGGGAAAAATGTAGCACCCGGTTGAGATTGCGTTGGATAATTGAAGAACCTGTAAAAAACAAAAAAAAAAAAGAAGAAGAAGAAAAAAGAAAATATTCTCCATTGTGATACTTATTGTCAGAAAAATTTATTTACTTGATTCAATTTACCATAAACGATCTCCAACAAAAATTGGCCTTGGTGCAGGTATACCCAAACTCGAGTAATATTGTTGAGCCAATAATTCGACGTCGTTGGTATATTTTCTTTTCCACTTGGTCCGTCTATTTTGAAACCAAATTTTAATCTGTAAATCAAAAAAGAATACTTAAGGATAAAAAAAGAACTTGCCCCGGGTGAGGATCGAACTCACGACCTTAAGATTATGAGACTTACGCGCTGCCTACTGCGCTACCGAGGCACTTGAAGAGCTTTCAACAAGTAGAAAATGTCATTGCGATCAATGAAAACCTACTAGCTAATAGTAAAGACTTAGAAAATCTTTCTTTATCCTTCTATCGGGGTGGTAACAAAAAAAGAATTGCCCCGGGTGAGGATCGAACTCACGACCTTAAGATTATGAGACTTACGCG
>NC_057703.1:1567114-1602114 GCF_014466175.1 Vespula pensylvanica
CTCACGACCTTAAGATTATGAGACTTACGCGCTGCCTACTGCGCTACCGAGGCTGCTTGAGGAGCTTTTTTTTACAATGATTTGATCAAATGAATATTATTAAAAAAAACTTAAACAATTATACTATGTCATATATACATACACACGTACACATATACATATATATATAAATCGGTCCCGGGCATGACGTTAAACTGCGTCCACAAACCGGATTGACCACTGGTATAAATGGTCCCCCTCTATCAAGTGTCAACAGCTTTTTTAGAGGGTAGATGAGCGGAGGGTAGAGGTTCAGGGTACTCTCGTGCCCTTGAGGTGAGAACTCACCTCTAAAGGTGGATGAACCAAAAGTTGATCAACGGGATAGAAGGCAAAAAAGAAATCATAGCATTAAAGATCCCTAAGAATATTTACGACAGGATGAAGCGTACTCCGGAGGATCCTTTATAGAGATTAAAAAAAAAACTGATCGAAGATCACATAATGTTGAAAACCAATCTTAGGACTTAATTAAGAAAAAAAAAAATATATATATAACTATATGATATTATCAGAGACAGAAAAACAACAGTTATTTAAAAAAAGAATAAAGACAATTATTTATGAAAATATCACGAGGACGATTTTCCCATAAGAATTGTAAGGGAGTCGTCCGTTTAAGATGTGACATTCGGTTGGTAATATATCCTAATTAAAAAATCGACGCCTCTCCGGTCCGACGCCTCGATGGCGCGCAGCATCCGTCGGGTTGGTGTGCTGTAGTCGAAGAAAAGGCTAAGAACGATGGAACGTTGTATGTAACATCGTGCTTGCACGATGAAAGAGAGAGAGAGAGAGAAAGTAAGAAGAAGCCAAGAAGAAGAAGAAGAAGAAGCCAAGAAGGAGAAGAAGAAGAAGAAGAAGAAGAAGAAGAAGTAGGGGAGCAGCTCGGTGCTGGCTCGTTAACTCTGAGAAATATTGTGACAGTTACGTCCGCGGCACGACACGTCTCCTTCTTCCCTCTGATCCGTCGTCTGATCGTCTTCCCCTTTTCTCCTGATCCACCGGATAATTATCCGTCTCGTTCTAGATGCCAAGCATGAATATTTCGACCTCTTTCGACAATTATCGAGTCACCGGATATCATTTTGGTACGGTGTATTTACTTACACTCTTTCGCGCCGATTATTTCTGGTATCATCGTATCGTCATAAAGCAATTAATTTAAATGTTTCGTTTGGAGATAGAAGATAGGATAGAAATGAAACGGAAAATTGTAGAAGATCATTTAACAGAGAGATTTCCAACACGTTGTTTCGAAACAAATTGAATATTAAAATATGAGATTAATTTACACGTTTATTAAGGGAACGTTTGTTAAGAATAATTAGCAAAAAATGATCAGATTTTTCAGTTTCTGTTTTTTTCTTTTTTTTTTTTTTGGGAAGTAACTCGAAAGTTTAGGTAGCCGTGATTCAACACGTTCCCTCGAAAAATATCTTACGACCAGGATGGATTTTCATCGAGGAAGATCCTTTCTTGGAAGTTAAGAAAAACCTTTTGAGATGTTCACTTTCTTCGTTAAGCGAATGAATGAAAGGAAGATAGAAAGAAAGAAAGAAAGAAAAAAAGAAAGAAAGAAAGAAGGGTGGGTAAGTGCTAATTGGTCCTAAAGGGCAGTCCTCCCTCTTGGCGCCATACTATCGGCGCCTCTACACATATGGCGTGACTACCGCTAACTAATAATTTAGAGTCAAGTTGATTCCTTAGAAAACCCCGTGTACATGGAAGTTAAACTATTTCAGGTGACACAGTCTGCGGAAGTTGGAAGACATTAATGCGATTTATCGGTTGAAATATCCTGCCTAAATTCGTCTCTTTTATTTTCCCAATTTTTTTTCTAATATCTTTCTATTTTCTATATTTATCTCAAATACAACTTGTTTTAGTTTTTATATTAATCCGTAATTTTTCTATTTTTTTTCCTTTCTTTCTTTCTTTCTTTATATCAAAAACATTCACCTGAGTTTCGGTAAGTTTCAAAGTCTTGCTAAGTTGTAATCTCTTCGCTACACTTAAATACTTGTTCCTTTCAAATTCAGCCTCTAATGACTTTATTTGTGCAGCTGTAAACGCAGTACGTGGTCTCTTCTTCCTCTCATCGTCGCTAATCGCGTTGGCAGTTCTTTCTTGAATCTCCCTTTCCACACCTGTCGTAGAATTGGCTCCGCTACTGCTTGTACACGCCTCTGTAAACAATTTCTACGTAATGCTAATTGTAAAGTAAATCAATTTCGTCGGGTTCAAATCAAGAGATTCGCATGTGTCATCCAATATATTAATATTCTCAAAAGGATAGATGATAGAAAGAAAAGGAGAGGGTGGTACAGTAGGATGGTGGTCGGAGGGAGGGAAGGGAGTTCATCGCCCAGCTTTCCAATTAACCTACCCTAAAATTGCCTTACTCTCATTAATCTTCTTACTTTTTTTATCCCACAAACTTGTTTATATTTATACTTATCCCAAGTTACAAGGCAGCGGTACATGACGTCTCACGGTTTACCCATGAGGAATGTCTTCCAAGTTCTCTTTTAGTATTCTGGTAACAAGACTGTGGGCTCTTAAACGGTGAGGATCATCTTCTAATTATCTGCCCATTCGTCATCCGACTAAAAACCATCCGTCCCCCACCCTCCCATCCTTATGATCCGATACTCCCATACCTTCACCTCTCAAGTGTTTTAATATTTGAAAAAAAAAAGTATATTTTCGAAGATTTTATTTTATTTATTTCGTATTATTTCTTTTGCTGTTTTTTTTTTTTTTTTTTTTTTTTTTTTTTTAACAGAATTTACTCCCTCTGAAACTTTTTTTATAACTTTCTTCTTAGGTACTAGGCTCGTTGAAAGAGAGAAAGAGAAAGAGGAGAAAAAATTAAATTGGACGTCTTGAGATGGGTAATAAATATTTCGAAAAAAAAGAAAATAAAGAAGAAAAAGAACTTCGTAGGTAACGTTTACCGACTACTAATTGTCAGATGGGGAACGTAATTGTCGCGTTTCTCGCATGTTTCTCGAGAACTTCGAACTCGGGCCATGTTCGAAAGACTCGACGGAGTCATCCACGGCTAAAATCGTACTGTCTTTGATTCGGTCGAGTTGGCGAATTGCGTTTCGTACAGAGTTTAAAATCTCTTCTCTCGTGGTCGATATCAAAGAAGAAGAAGAAGAAGAAGAGGAGAAGAAGAAGGAGGAGAACTTTCTCTGTGAAGATACTCGCAAGAGGAAAGAAACGTTTGGCTCATTTGTCGTCGGGTTTCTGACTCGGTTGCATTGACGAACGAGCTCTAAGAAGAAGGAGAAGAAGAAGAGGAGAAGGAGAAGGAGGAAGTAAGAAAAGGGTTGCCGAGGGGACCAAACTGAGATGAGATAAACGGCCGCAAAAAGAGACTGGAGACGAATGAAAGAAACCAAAAAAAGAAAAAAAAAGAAAGAGAGAAAAGAAAAAAAGGAATAGAAAAAGGAAAGAAATAATAAAAGAAGAAAAGACACGAGGAGAACGTCGCGGAAATAGAACACCACGCCTTCTAGTTTACCTAATTGCCGCGAGCCACGGTGAACTTGTCTTCTAATTATTCGGTGATGAATGACGCTCGCGTTAAGAGAAATACGCGATAAAGTTCGCCTAATTTTCATTCGTATGACATCGTACTGTTAATTAATTCGATAATTAATTCAAGAAAATCACGTGATCGCACATGCACACGCACACCCACACTCGCACGTTGATAATTAAAATTGCATAAGTTTTAATCTCGCTTTAACTCGTTCGAACCCTTCTTTTTTAGATTTAAAGATCAATTGAAAGAAAAAGAGAAATAATTAAAAAAAGATAAGAAAGAGAGAGAACATTAGGTATGAAAATGATTCTGAAATTATCTTGAAAAAAGAGGAAAAACTAATAAAAAAAGAAAAAGAAGCTGAAAATTGGTTTGGTCGGCATGAAAGCGGATCGTCTTTCTGGGCGGCTCTCTCTCTCTCTCTCTCTCTCTCTCTCTCTCTCTCTCTCTCTCTTTCTTTCTTTCTCTCGTTCCTTCGAGTTGCTCTCGCAAAGATTTACGTAGCACGTTGACGGCTTTGTGGTTGGACGTCGACGTCCCACATATCTCAGTCGAACCGCATGGCGCAAACGAGAATTGTCCTTTCCTTAGATCTCGAATTTATCGTGGCGAGCATTACGCCATGTAAATCACGAATAACTGCACAGTTCGGTAGAAATTAGTCGACGTGAGTTTCGTATGAATGCGACGAGATGGGACGTGGTTAACTGCGCGAACCTCTCTTATCTTATTAATTATTCTCAAACGTTTCTCAAGTTATAGTCATTGTTCAGAACTAAGTCGACAATATTTTTTTCTTTTTTTTTTTACATTCTCTTCTTTCGTTACATACAAAAAATCTCTTCCGTTCGTTCGATAGAATCGAACTTTTGGTTCGAATTTGTAACTTCGAAATGACTAAAAATTAACAATATGTACACGACTGTTTCTTTTTTCTGTTTTATTTTATTTGATTTTAGTTTATCTGCTTTTTTTTATATATATATTTTCTTTGTATGTGTGTGCGTGTGTGCGTACATGTTAGGTATTCAAGTATAGTTGCATTTCCATGGCAGAATTAGCAGGAGACAGATAAATAGTGGACGAGAAGTAGGAACATTGAGTGGGCGTGGAGCCCACAGGAAGTAATGGATCAAACTCGTGAAACCGTGCTCCTTCCTACCAACTTACGTACTTTCGTTTACTACGAGGACGATAAGTTTGAATTTTGTATCAATTACTTGTTCGTAAGTTAATTGAGACGTTTTGGAAAACGTGCCATTTTCAAGACGTAGAATCACTTTTAACATTCTGTCATATATTGGAATTTAATATACATATATATATATATATATATATATATATATATGTATGTATGTATATAATTGTTCGTGCAAATATTCGAACAAATTTATTTTATTTACCCAAAAAGACATATCGAGCATAAAATTATAATCATGCGAAAAGATTAATATATTAAATGTCGTTTAAAACCGATAAGGCTTTAATATAGTCGAGAAAGCAAATTTTATATATAATACTGATAAAATAGAAATAATTAAATATTAATTTAAGAATTATTTATTCAATTTGTTTGATTAATCAAAAGCTATTTATCGTATCGAATGTTTTCTAACTTTCTTTTTTTCTCTCTCTCTTTCTCTCTTTCTCTCTCTCTCTTTTTTCTCTCTCTCCTTTTTTCTCGTTTTTTTTCTTTCTCTTTCTCTTTTCTCTTTTAAGCTCTTATTTGTTAGATTATAAATATTTGAAATCATTGTCTTTTCATCATCTTTCTCAATATGTCTTCATTACATCGCTGATTTAACAAGATAGACACAAGTGTTTACCATCTGCGTATATATCAATTTCTTACTTGTTTCAAAAAGATTTTGTTTGCCAAATAATATGACGTCATATATATACATCTAATTTTTGGAACATCTTGTCGTGACTAATGAGAAAATAGAGAGAGAAAAAGAGAGAGAGAGAGAAGGCGATAATTATGATTTTAACGAATCATTGATTAATATTTAAGAAAATAATCCTATACATACCATAACACATTTCTGGCTCAGGAGAAGTAGAACAAACCATATCAGTATCATCAAGCTCGATTTCTTCCGCCATTGAAACTGACGAATCGGGTGTTACAAGTATTTTCGTTTCTGAGTCATTTGCTATTAAAAAAAAATTTGTTTTTAAATAAAAAATTGAAATGTTTATGATGACAACAATACTGGCGATATCTAAATTAAAATTGTTCATATTAAAAGGGCAAAAAGTGTAAGAAATATATATATATATATATATATATATATATATATGTATACAGATATAATATATTTATTAATATGATTAAAATATGAGATATTAGAATTATAAATGCGTGTCAACAATCATCATACTTGATTATACTTCAAATATCAAATATTTTAACGATCATTAATAATCATCGATCATACTTACGATCGCATACACGTAAAGAAAAATGTGCTCTCTGCAATAAATTGTTCTCTTCGTTATTCGGTTTCACGATCGGCGCTAATAATCTTTCGATACTGAATGAAACTTTGGAAGTATCGACGGCATTACTTGCCGTTTTGGAAGCTTCCGAGGTCATCGTACGTTCTTCCGACATTTTTTATTTCTTGAAAAATAAACGATATCATCTATCGTTCGTTAACATAAAAAATTCTTCTACACTTTTTATCATTCATATCACATCGACATATATATATATATATATATATATATATATATATTTCTTTATAATTCCAATATTTGATGAAAGTTTTTCATGATCACACTCGCACACTTCTAATCACGGAAATTTTCGAAATATCGACACTAACGTTAACACTTGTTATAATACTTAAATTTCACAAATACATTGTCCATGTAATTATAGAGTATAAAACAATGTAATAATATAATTATGAGACACGAAGAAGATAACGATGTGAAATTCAAATTATCGATGATCACGAGATGATGATTCGTTCGTTGAGATTAGACTCGACAGAAACGACTGTTTGTCGAGATAGCTCGAGGTGTAGAGGATAATATTTTTTTTCTCTCTTTTTCGTTTTCTCTCCCTATTTTTTTTTTCTTCTTCTTCTCTTCTTCTTTTTTTGTTTCTTGGCGGCCAAGTCAAATTCTTCGCCTTCTCCGAGGCGGTGTCAAAAAGCCACGTGCTCACGACGTCATCGTAGAAAGAACCAATGGCGAGTTAACTTGGGCGTAACTTGGCAAGCACGTGCGTTTCTCGAGAAAGAGAGAGAAAGAAAGAAAAAGAGATAGAGAGAGAGAGAGAGAAAGAAAGAGAGGAGCTTTTAATGATCTCGTAGAGCACGACGGTAGAGTCCACTAAACGGTGGTAATGAGCCGGCTATAAATTTCTGTCACCGATATACAACGGAGAACGTCGTTTAATCAAATTTAAAGATCGATTTACGACTTCATTGTCCTATACCTATAGACCATTCTCATATCCATAGATCATTTTCGAAAAAGATCTAATTTCTTCGTAAGGTTCATCTATTAACACCGTATTTTAGTATATTTTATGAAATAGAATGTAATTTTATATTAGAAATTACTTATCTATTTATTTATCTCTTTTTACACCGTCCCTCGTCCTTTTCGATTTGAAATTCTTGCAAATCGTTTTATAACATGAGTAGTCGAATAAATCAGTAGAAAAACAAAGTATATTATTAGCTACTTGCATATCTTGCCTAGGTAGATTTGCATAGAAACGTAGAAAGTGCCGAGTGAGTGAATTTATGCAGCTACAGCCGCTGCAATAAAATATGATATTAACGGCATTAGAAATAGGATTCTATAAGATTATATTCTATAAAACTATGATAAGGAAATTGGTATAACAGAAATTTTCATTTGTATACAAGCTGATGATTACAAATGTGATTTAAATAATGATTTGTGATATTGAGAGATATACTTTTTATTCTGTTATTCTTGAAATTATTTTTTAAATTATATAAAAAAAATTATTTTTTAATAATAAATATATTTACTTTGTTTACGTTTGTTTCATTGTACAAAAGTAATTCGTAAATATTCAAAACTCTCAAATGTCTAAAATATATATGATATAGATCATTTTCATAATCATTTTATATGCTCATACATATAACCATCGATTTTTTTCTAATTTTTTTTCTTATTCTTTTTTTTTTATTTTAAGTTATTTTGTGGTAATTTGTCAAGATTTGGTGTGCGTCAGAAATATCATGTTGCACTTAAAACACCCTAAGTTACGTCTCATTTTGCCAGAAATATGAAACTCTATTTGAAACTTCGCTCAACGCAAAGTAGTTGTTAATTTTACGGCTAATTAAATTCTTTCACGATCGATAAATTTTTATCTTCACAAAATAAAGATGTTAGTCGTTCTCATAAGGAAACTAAAACAACATTTCTAAATACAAGATAAAATTCGTTTATTGGGTATACATCTACAAGAAAGAGTAATACATTAAAATAAAATTAAAAAGAGAGATAGATAGAGAGATAGAGAAATAGAGAGAGAGAGAGAGAGAGAGAGAAAGAGAGAGAGAAAGAAAGATAGTAAGATATTACACAGATATATTCGGAGACAAATTGCAGATAAAAATCGATAATCTATCATGTCTTTTCCATAATTATTTTAATATATTTATACATGTATATTAATTTAAAGTAATTCAATGAGAGATTATTATAGTATACTCTCTACTGCAACAGATCGTAATTTTTTTATCGTATTACAATAAACTCGTAATTATAATTACTATAAAATGAAAAGAGAATTATTTAAGTGTATGCAAATACTTCTACAGATTAATTTTTCTTTTAATTTTTGACATATATATATGTATATGTGGGTGTGTGTATGGTTTATATTGCTAAGTATAATAATCTCACAGGCGCCGACGAAACGTGTCTATTAAATAAAAAGAAAAAAAGGAAGAAAAAAGAAAGAAATTAGCAATCATTAAAATTTGTTAGCACCAGTCATAAAAATTGAACTATATATACAATTGTAATACACATATATTTTCAATTAATTCGTTCCAGCCATCTCGACAGCACCTGTGAATTTGTTTCACTACTTGGTCCGTATATCTTTCATACATACATACTTTATTTTATTTCTCAAATTGAACATCGACTTTCATATATAATTAGGCCGAAATGTTTGTTTAATGTAATATTAGACAGAGAGAAAGAGAAAGAGAGAAAGAGAAAGAGAAAGAGAGAACATAACTTTATATTTAATACATGTATCTTGCATATACTATATTATAATTGAGGCATTAAACACGTTTCGTATATAAACTTTATTTCAATTCGAATTTGTGACGCTTTGTGTAATAATATATTTTTTGCAAAAAAGAATATATATATATATATATATATATATATATATATATATACACATATATATATAGTACTTAACCGCGACCATTATAACATAGGTATTTATTAAAAATGAAGTTGAAAATTGTTTAACAAGGCAGATTATCTGCGCAGTGTAACTTTATTTTAAATTCATTCACATTTGTTGTGTTGAATTACCATTCCAAGTATTATTCTCATCATTATCATCTCCAGCAGAATGTAGTCTATGTATATTACCTTGTGCTCTAATCGTGGCACCACCTGGTATGCTGATATTTCTTCTAAATAGATTAATCACCCATAAAAAGTAGTGATATATATGTAAAAGGATTATTTTATTTATATGTATATATATATATCTTTTTTTATAAGTTTTAACGAATGTCAAACCTACCCTGTTGATCGAGCTAGATTTTGCAAATTTGAAAATGTAGGTCCATCTCCGCTATTTGAAGCACCAGACGAATTACCGGTGTCTTCGTTATTCTGATCAGGATTTCCATGTAAAGTCCCAGTAAAATATCCCATTAAATAATTATATATGCCAATTACTGGAGCAAAAAAGGACCACACGAAGCGTGAAAAAAAGCTAACATCTTGAGTAGACGTTACCGATGTTGTAATATTATTCTAAAAAAAAAAGTAATATTTTTTTTTAATTAGATTTCCAATTAAATTGTAATGTATAATGTTTTCTTTTTTTTTCTTTTTGCTTTTTGATAATGATATTTACATTTTTCAATGGTAGAATTAAAATCACTGCTCTAGGAACCAATTCCAATTCCAAGAGAGTTTTATTATCATCTTCATTTGTTAGATCTCTTCTAGGAAATGATGTTGACATAACGAATTGGCGAAATGGTAAATTAATATTTTCGGTCACGTAAGTACGTAAAGTACGTAAAGTATTTGTTGGTGAAAATTCAGCCATATGTGGATTACCAGATGGCAATCTAAATTGAATTCTTGTTACTGTAGTATCGGCAAACGAAGTGGGTCGAACTTTTGGTTGTTCTGCAGGTTGTTGTTGCACATGTTGCTATTGTTGTAAACATAATCATTTTTTATTCTTGTAAGCTTTGTAAAAAAGATATTATTGACATGTTTATTACACACACCTGCAAAGCTAACTCCTTTTGTTTTCGTTCAAGCTTATCTTGAGCAATCTGAAGCCTTACTTTCTCTCTAGCAGCTGCTTCTGCTGCTTTTTCTTTCATCCTTTCTTCGTGAGCTTGTTTTACCTCCAAGTCTTGTTGCTTTTGTCTCATTTTTTGCACGTCTCTTCCCATTTTGCGGCGTTCCATTTCTCTTTCTTTTTCTTTTCTTTCTTCTTCCTCTTGTCGCTGTTTTTTTTGTACTTCTATCAATTGTTTAGCTCTATCTAACTTTTCCTAAAATTATTAACTTAAAAAATGTAATATTTTTATATAGATAATAAGAGAACAAAATCAATTGCATACCTGCATTGACAATTCTGTAGCATTATTGTCTACCTTAGTTTCGTTGCTAGTGGTTGGTATATCCGTATCTATCAAATCTGAAGATTCATTTTCTACTAATTTATGTCCACTCTCTGTATTTGTAACAGTTTCTGTTGGTACATCCGTTGCAACTTTAGTATCAGGAGTATTTACAGTAGTAACATTGCTGGTAGAAGCATCTGGTGCATTAGTACATGCTGCAGATTTTTTTTCAGATTCTATTAAATTTTGAGAACCTTTTTTAGTTTCCTTTCCTGCTTTTTTTAAAACAGATTCAATTTTGGATGTAAGTTCAGTTGCAGTCACGTTACCAGCAACTATTTCAAGTGGTATACCATTTTCACCAATAAAGAATAAAGATGGTACTGGAACGAGATGATCTATAACGATACTATTTAAAGAAAAATTAGATTTATTAGATACAATCAAATAAAAAGTTGTAGTCACAATGTATTAAAGGATACAAATCTGTGCAAAAAATCTGTATGGTTCTGAACCACTTTCCAATTTAATAGCAACAAAATCTTCATGTTCCAATTGTGTAGAAACTTCTGTAACATCGATTGCCTGAGCAAATTGAGTTGAAGTATCATCTTTTCCTATAAAAATAATATAATAAAAAAAAAAAAAAAAAAAATTGAAGAAATAGATTTTATATATACAAATGGATGACTATTTAGTTTCTTTTGCTCGCATAACCTAAAACAGATAATATTCACCTTCCACGAAGACAACGAAAATTGCTTTCCTTGATTTCGACGTAGTTACAGCCTCGTTAATACTTCCTTCGAACCACTTCATTGTGCAGGAAGATAGATAGAATTCTATTTGTAAATATGCTTGAAATTAGTTTGAAGACAATGACGTAATGAAAAAAATTTTACTGTGTGATTACTAGAAATTTTCTGCTAAGGTTGACATTTCAAGTTACAAACGAGGTTTGAGTAGGTCTTTCGTACGTGTGTGTATATATATATATATATATGTTATAATATGTATATATAAGAGAGTACGTGACTTTTACTTAATTGGTGAATATATTTCTTAAGTTACATTTACCAGAATGCAAAGTAGAATTTTAAGTTGGTATTTGACTTAGTACTTTTGCCATCAATTATTATGAATTTATATGTATGCATATGTACATATAAATATATTATTATAAGTAATAGAAGAGATTTAAGTACAGATAATCGATAAATCGTGCTCGAAAAAAAGTGATTATCTATAAGTGAAGTTTAACGACCAATTGTAAACTAACCTTAAGATTGGAACACGTTGGAAAAGGATCTGAGAATTTGGACCATTCTTGTGTGGTTATAAAGTAAATAAGGATGGAGTAGCAGTAAGAGGAAGAAATATAACGTACACGCTTGTATCATTGATATAAATTTTTCACTTTAAGTAATTCATAACCCTATAAAAATGGCACGATTTTTGAACGAAGGTAAATATAATTTACGTATTCGCTCGTTGTAATTAACAATAAGTTACGTATAATACTAATGGAAGAAGATTCTATATCGAGCGGCACGTTCTATAATTTGTTGTTGGCTAACCTGTATCATAGGATGCATCTCATAGAGAATTCCATCGTTCCGAACGACGGAACGAGATGGAATAAAATGTCGTAATGGCGAGTGCGTCCGTTCCTTGTATTTGATAGGATAAAGTTTGGATCGTTAGCGTCTATCCGATCGAACTAATTAACAAACTTGCTATTTATATTTACAACGTTTTGTCTAATATTCTGAAAGTACGATTATCTTATCAAAGAGAAAGATTATATTCGTCAAGTGTTCTTAACATAGTGATTGCTACGTCGATGATTCACTCGCAAGATATGGTGGTAAACGGAACGACTAGTGCACGATGACGATTTTAATAAGGAAGAAATGCATAGTGCATCGTGCACTCTAATCACCGATGCATGCATTCCACTTGTATACAACGATTAGTCTGTTTTCGAAAGTATTCGTATTTTCACGGTGATCTTTGAATGCGTACCCAAGTACGCTTACAATTTTCATAATATGAAATTGACGCGATGAAGGTAACTGTGTGTTTCGAAAACGTTAGAGTGGTAGTTCCATGTGGAGACGGAACGCTACTGGTCAAAGACTTGATGCACGAAGCTATATTGAGATATAAAAAAGCAACAGGAAAGAATGACAGTGGCATTACCATTAATAGTTTATCTACATTGACTGGTGGTGGACTTCTTGATCCTGATGATAGGTTATGCGATGTTGCCGATGACAGAGAACAAATTGTTGCTCATTTTACAAGTAACGATGTCATTCATGCTGGTGGGGATGGAGCTAGTTCGGTTGGTACCAATAGTCCAGATTTTTTTCATTCCGATGGGAAAGACCAACCGTACATGATCGATAGCCATGCATCTATATCCACCAGTAGTATCAAAAGAGAAGGCGCCAAACGTTTATCTATGCATGCTCTTTCCAATAGAGAACCTACTTTGACGACATATTCGGCTCAATCTTTACCTAGAGAATCTCGACGTAGAGAACCTTTAGGACAGGATGCCAAAGCTTGTTATGATTTTGCAAGTACCAATATAGAATCTTTAGATCAAGGAGAAATTCGTGAAATTGTGATAAAAAATGAAGCTGGGCCATTGGGACTTCACGTAGTTCCATGTTACGATCTTCTAGGTAATGATCAAGGTCTTAGAGTGGAAGGTATTGAACCTAATGGACGTATAGCACGTGACGGTCAAATTGATCTACACGATAAAATTATTAAAATAAATGGCCATAATTTGTTACACATACCATTTTCCAAAGTGCAAGATATCTTTAGAACCTGTATGACTGAAAAATGTTTAAAGATATCGATTGTAAAGCATAAGAAATCTCATAATGAGAAATCCATTCGCAAAAATCATATTAACATTAATGAGAGCTCAGAGAAACCTGAGAACGAAGACAATGTTAAAAGACTCCAATGTAGCAATTACAATATATTGCAAACTGCGAATACTAGAAAGATCGGTCGTATGATAGAAATAGAATTAACTAAAGGGAATAATGGATTGGGTTTCAGCGTTACCACACGTGATAATCCTGCTGGAGGCCATTGTCCAATTTATATAAAAAATATCTTATCAATGGGTGCTGCAGTTGAAGATGGTAGATTAAGGCCTGGTGATAGATTACTAGAAGTAAACAAAAAAGAAATGACTGGTAAAAGCCAAGCAGAAGTTGTTTCTTTGCTGAGAAGCATTCCAGCTGGAGGTAAGGTGCGACTGGTGGTTTCGCGTCAAGAGGAAGTCTCATCGAATACCTTAGAATCACACTGTCAAACATCTTCCATTAATCAACCATTAGAAGTAATAGAAGGTTCGAAATATTGGAACGCACTGGATAGGTCTCCAACGAATAAAAATAACGATTTCCAAGAAAAATTAAATGTACATGATTACGAAAAATGTACATTCAAAACGGTCAAACCTTCTGAGGATATTGTCTTGTCTCCTCGTAAAAATCGTATGATATTAACATTAGACATTCCAGTACATGATTCAGAAAAAGCTGGCCTTGGGGTCAGTGTAAAAGGCAAAACAAGTAGTACAGATGATAATACTAATATGGATTTAGGAATTTTTATCAAAAGCGTACTTCATGGTGGTGCAGCCTCAAGAGACGGCCGTTTACGTACTAACGATCAATTGCTTAATGTTAACGGCGTATCACTTTTGGGATTATCAAATTCTGATGCAATGGAAACCTTAAGAAGAGCAATGCTTAATACAAACAGTTCTGTTACTGGGGTCATTACTCTTACAATTGCCAGACGTTTATCATCTTACGACACTAACGACAAAAATATTATCGAAAATATGTCTTCTCATTGTAAAATAGAATCTTCTAATTCCATATACATTTCAGATTCTACAAAAGTTAACGATGGTAGAGTGAAAGAGAAAAACAATTTAAATTCACAATCTGAAACATTGGATAATGCAGGATTATTATCTTGTGTAACAGCTTCTCCATGGAACCCTGTTATTGATAGATTAACAGAACAATATAATAAAAATAGTTTAAGGAATGAGAGTTATTGTATTGCGACTAATAAAACATGGATAGAACCAGTTAGTGTGAGCAATGTTAAGAAAATAACTATAGGACCGAGAGAAGATCGTGTGGAGTCAGTATTGTTAGAAGAGTCAAATAACGAATGTTCACAGCCTGTCGAAACGAAGAAAAATGTAGACGATAAAGATAGTCAGTATTCCGGCGATCCAACATACGATAGTCAATTATCTTTAGAAGAATTTAATTCTTCTTCAAATAAATTTTCACGCGATGCTTTGGGTAGGCAAAGCATGTCAGAGAAAAGGCATGCTGCACTTGATGCAAAAAATACGGATACCTATAAAAGAAATAAAAAGTTACGAGAAGGTAGAGAAAATAAAAATATAGAACAACAAAATAATCAATCCGCGGAAACGGAAGATTGCTTAAGAAAGGAATGTAAAACTGAAAGTTATGAAAAAGGTGGGATTAAAATAACAGTAGCAGAAAGTACCTCATGTGATAATAATATGAAAGTTTATGATAAAAAATCATTAGATCCTACTCAATCGGAATACGTTTATACTATTCCTGGATGTAATAATAAATATACTTCACCAAGAAAGCATTGGCTTGTAGATGATGTTCATGGAGAGATATCTAGCACTAATCACTTCAAAGATGAGCATGAAGGGTTTTCGAATAGTCGTGGGGATGTAAAACAAGCATCACTTAATTCTGCTTTGGACGATCGATATAAGCGTTCTAGAAAGAAAGGTGGTATTCGTTCCATGTTGAGACTTGGAAAGAATAGAAAATCACTTAATTTTGGAGACAGTATAGAAGGTCGTCATGAGAACAGTAATTATTGTAGTGGAACAATTAATTATATCGCATAATACTAAAGACAAAGTAGGATTAAATAAAAATTGAAATTAAGCTAATAAGTAAAAGCGATATATATATATATATATATATATATATATATATATATATATATAAATACGTAATTCTTATTCACACACGTATCGAAAAATACATTTATACATACATACAACACCTATTCTCGTATATGCGTATATATATATATATTTTTTATCTACATGTACGATTTGTCCCAAAGTGCCTTATAACGTTAATAACAAAATAAATGATTCTGTAAATATAATTTTATACCTGTTTCTTTATGCTCTGTATCGACTATATTCATCTACTTTTAGTTAAATATTTCCACATAGCTGATAATAGCTAATGTCAGTATCAAATAAACAATGCTTATTGAGCATTAATTATTTTGTTGTTACCAATGCACTCATAAATTACAAAATTTTAATAAATCTAGCAAATACTTAAATGTATTGCTATATCTAAAAGATTAGATACAATGGGATCCTTTT
The DNA here is from genome assembly GCF_014466175.1 of Vespula pensylvanica. NCBI lineage: Eukaryota > Metazoa > Arthropoda > Insecta > Hymenoptera > Vespidae > Vespula > Vespula pensylvanica. Next base: position 1,583,016 of record NC_057703.1, read on the forward strand.
AATAGCATGGGTGGGTAGTATAATATTTTTATATATATCAAAATTTATATATATAATATCATTAAATGCAGTTAATAAATATTTCGATATTTTGTTTTAGTGTTTCAGATTTCAATACCGAATCAACTTTTTCTACAGCAAAAGCGTTTTAGAGGCAAAATAAATATACAAAAGCCTAGAGCACCACATTATACTAGAGCACTTTTTCAAGAATTTGTCTCACCATTCTATGAAAATCCAAAGAAAGACAAAACGTTATTAGATTTATGCACCAAAACTAAAAGGAATACAAACGAAAAATACAATCCTTATCATCACGTTTTGGCACGAGAAGTTTTGAATTGGTTTGATAATTCGAAAATGATAGCTTTTCTTCATAAAAATTCTATGACTCAAGAAGAAGCATTCGAATTAGCTGTTCCATTGAGAAGAAAGAATATGTATTTGAAATCTTATGGATCTACTATATTAGAGTTGGCCTTAAAAGATACGACGTATAAAGCTCTAGATTTATTATACCAATCACCCTATTTTATAATATTCAGTCCAGAAAAAAATGTGATCGATCTTGAAAAGATTCTTAAAAAATTCTCTCAAGTTATTTTAATTGGTAAGTATTAAATCGTAGTCCATGATCATTTTAAAATAATTAAGTGGTGGTCTATTATAGCTGGCATATTAGAGGGAAAGCTTTTGAGCGTTAATGAATTTAAGTATTATGGTCGAATGGATCTTACTGCTGCACAAGTATCTTTAGTCCAAGTATTGCAAAGTGCAGGTGGTAATAACTTAAAACAACAAATTACTCATCATCAATCCGCGTTGATTAGTCGATTGCAACAAATTGGAGCAAGAGATGTGCCTTCGAACGAGAATGACTAATTGATGCGTGTATGATCGGAGTAATCATTCGAATATATAATTTATTGTACATCGTAGATTTATAAATAAAGCTTTAAATAAGATACTGTTGATTAAAGAGCATCTTGTAATAATGTTAAAAATAAAAAACGTCAGTACAAAACGAATTAAAAAATTTTTCATTATGGTTTCTTTTTTTAAATTTTTTGTTCGTATTTTAGAAATTAATTAAATATTAAAGCAGAACTTTTAAAGATTTTATGTGGTCGGTAATTTATCGATTGATAATATATTTATTTGATTTCGTTCTCTCACAGATTTACCTCGGTTGGGTACATGTAATAAAATGGCTAGTTAATTAGTTAGTAGAGTTAATATGTGATAGAAATTTTTGTATGTAAGTAGTAAAAATAGAATATAATCCCTAACATAAAATGATTATACGCAGCTATTCGTTCGTTGGAAATTTATTCCATTTTTGCGAGTGGTATCGACTCAGACTTCACGTCTGCAGAGGTTGCAGAGGTTGCATCTGAAGATCCACGGGTTAACGGTGACTCATATAAGTGAATGAGAATAAAAAATAATAAATGAAAACAAATAAAAATATATAAGAACAATAAAGAAATTATAATTTTTTTCTAAATTTCTCTAAAAAATTATTTTAGAATTCTCTTGTATTTAGTTTGTTTATTTATTGCAGTATCATCAGATATGGAAAATGTAACTACTTATGTTTACGTTAATGTTTAATTACAATTAGAATGAAGATATTTTGAAATTTAATTGAGATAAGCAACCATTCGTTCCGTAGTACTTGTATCATACTGAATTTCGATATATTACAAGTATTACCGGACCAAATCTCACCGCGCGGAGGTTACTGCATTTGGAAATGGGCTAACGGTGACTCTATTCTAATATGCGTATATAATCGACGTTTCGAACAAATAAAACGGAGGTACTTCGAGAAATAAAGAAAGAAAAAAAGAAAAGAAAATTGAAACGTACGCGTACGTGAAAACTATAGAATACAGAAAAAATGAAAAAAAAAATTCGGAAACTGCAATGGAACACGTGCAGGTGAATAAGAAATAGACATCTTAAAGATCGCTCAATTCGTGCAAAACCAGAGTACGATCTTTGTAATATTTAAACAAATGCATTATTGTTTAAATATTAATATTATTCCGTGTATATTAAATTTGTTGTTCATCAAAATCAGTCAAGAATTACGCCTGTTCTCATTGTTGGTGTAAACCATTAAAAAGTCAGGGGTGATAAATAGCCTTAAAGATTATATTTTCACATTTTTATTATTGATACATACAAAAAATATGTTTTTCATTTTAGCTAATTATACGCTTTATTATATATAAAATGTGTATTTTTAATAGACACAGTCAGTGGCAATTGCGACATAGTGGATGACATTTAACCAACCTGTTACATTTACATCCACCGGAAGTATCTCCCCTTCCCTAGAATCAATAAATTATGTTACATTTTTATATGACATTTAATGATATAAAAGAAATATTAATTAATATATAGGGCGGATTAAAAGTTCCTAATGGTTATTATTTTAAAAATTAATTACTCTTTTTCGAGATTTTTGAGATCAATTTCTTTTCTTTTTCTTTTATTTTTCTTTCAAGATCCGTAAAACTATAAGATCCGTAAAAACTATAACCATAAAACTATAAGGCTTATTTATGAAGGTATCGAAAAAAAGTGATTGATTTATAAAAATTTATTAATTACTCTAGGGCCCCAACGTGGTCCTCGTGTTAGCCAACATATTTCGGTTTTACATATAGTGCATATAACTGCATCGCAACCATCTGCTTTTATAATGACTGTTTTACATGTAGGACATGGAAGTGCATTTTTAGTTTGTAACATTTCTTGAATGAGATAGTCAGACTTCAGCGAATCTGGTGATTCCGTTGATAACAAATCATCTATACAGTTTGTTTTATGTATTTTCTATAAAAAAAAAAAACCAAAGAAAAAATAGAATGAGATAGAAAGGAACATTGTGAAAAATTAAATGAACAATTATCATAGGATAGAGTCGATATAATAAATTGATAATTACCTTACATAAAAGACAATTTCTTTTTTCACATACGGGACATATAAAACTTTCAACATCTGATTCATAAATACACCAACCAGGACAGTCCGGTGTTTTACAGTGATAAGCGGAATTTCCCGCTTCACTTTCCGCTTGTTTTATCGATCTTTGTAAATATTTTTTATAATCATCCAATTTTAGTAACTAAATTAAAATTACATTGATCACGTTTATTAGCCCAAAAACTTTTCGATAGATGAATAGTTTAACAATGAATTTTTACCGCTTTGACTTCGCATTGTTGAATCGTTCCATCGCAAGAATAATTTTCGTCTTTGTACGGACACTTTACATCTGCATAATCAGAAAATAAAACGGTATTTGCAATGCACATCCTGAAAAAAATCAATAATAATTTTATCGTAGTATTGTAGAAAGGAAGAAAAATTAAGAAAAGAGAAAAAAGGAAAGGATTCGAAAGAGAAAAAAATAATTATTAAATGGTTTCACCGCAATGATATACTTGCAAAATGTGTGTAAACAGTTCTTCAAAATTAACCCTTCGTGGGGATTATAAGGAACTAAACATATTGGACATTCGAATGGTTCAAAATTTGGTACACTGTCATTTTCCATTAATAACATTAATTCGTTGTATCTTTCATTTTGCATGTCCATATATTTCTCCATATCCTTTGATATTTCTTTTTCATCTTCATTAGTCTGTAGAAAAATCGTATTATAATATGCAATCACATTCTATTAGTATGGCTAATTATTAGATTATAAGATAATTTATATTTATACTTACGTTTAAATGTACAGAATTATTTTTCTTACATATGGGACATAAAAAGTAATTCACATCGTCACCTTCAATGACACACCAACCTTCACATTCAAATGTCTTGCAACAAAACACTGTACTTTTGATATCGTCTTCTAACTTTTCAGCTAATGACATTAAATATCTTTTATAAAGATTCGGATGGACCAACTGAAAATATTTCAATTGGATGTTAATCATTCTTTTTCACAATGTATTTTTCACGTACAATTATTATTAATTTTCTATTTACCATTTCGATGTTGTATTCAGCTTCATCAATTAACGTATTGCATGGTGTTACCTCGATGTAAGGACATCTTAATTCACTTATCTCATTGTTTATTAATTTGTGCAATAAATTGGAGATACAATACCTTAAGAAAAAGCATAAGTATTAAAATTATACATTGTATGTGTTAATTTTTATATAGGAAATGGGTTTTTTTTTATTTCCACCTGCAAAGAATATGACGACAAGTTTCGAGGCAAATCGTAACACCTTCACCATGGTATGGTAATTCTTCTTTGCAATGAGGACAATTTATCGTATATTCCTCTTCATAATCCTTGTCATTTAATACACCATTATCATTCTGTAAATAAAAATGATTACATTTATCAGAGATTTTTTTTTCTTTTCGAATATAAATCATATTTATCAATAGTATTATTAAAATAATTAATAATTATACTATATATTGTTCCACATTTTCGAGGAATTTCGAAACATTATTTTTTCCATGCAAAACTTCGTCCTTTTTTTCTTCTTTGTTAGATTCAATTTCTTTTTCTATCATTTTCACTTCATTTTCATAATTTTCGTCATTTAAATATTCTCTTTGCTCTTCATTATTTATACTCTTATCTTCGATATTTCCGTCATTAATCTCTTTTCCTGTTATCTCTTCCATTTCTTTTATCAATTTGACATTTACAAATTCGTCAAAATCATTCTCCGCTTTTACGGATGTTTCTTTCTTCGTTTTATCTTTTTTAAAAGTTTTCGAAATTTCTAAATGTTCTGCAGTTTTTTCTTTCTCCTTTTCTTCTTCCACTTTTTCTTCCTCTTCTTCTTCTTCCACTTTTTCTTCCTCCTTTTCTTCTTCTTTTTCTTCTTCTATTTTTTCTTCCTCCTCTTCTTCTTTTTTAACTTGAATCTCGTTTATTTCATCTTTTACTGCCTAAATTGATTTATAACAATTTGACAATTTTTAACAATTTTATAAATATACACACATATATATATCTCTCACTAAAAAAATATAAAAAAAAGAAAATATTATTTAAACATTATAATTTAATATATTATCAATATCTATTATCGATTAGTACTTACTATAAAGATACTTACCAAACGACTGAAAAATATGCTGTTATTTTCGTCAAATTTCGATCTGTAAGAAAATAATACAATAATTAAACGATCTTACAATATGAAAATAAAAACAATTAACAAAGTAATTATATTATTTATCTTATGATTTCTATATAATCTATATCAATATCAATATCTATTTTTTCTTCAATATCTCTTCAAGGCGTGAATCACGTTGTCGTGCTCATTTTAGTGTTTTTTTCTTTTCTTTTCTATTTTTTTTTTTTATGTTTTCATTTACAAGCATCTAGTGAAAAGTGTGAATTGTTTATATGATCCTTTTAATTCGCGACAGTGAAAACAATTGAAGAGTATCATTATCGTGTTCAATTATAATACACTCTAGATCAAATATCCTGTTACATGTTTGCCATTGTCACTACTGAAAATCAAATAGACTTTGATATCCTTTCACGACCGAGTCGTGAAGATGTTGACGTCACAGGCAATTTCCACGGTAGCATACAAGAGTCTATATAGTCTACGAAAGCATAATTCACGTTCGTGGTTCGTGCGGCATAAACGATAGTGAAAACATATGACATGCGCAGCGTTTTTTCTTTTTCTTTCTTTTTTCCTTCTTCTTTTTTTTTTCTTTCTTTATAACCTACAACCTTTATAATCTTTTCTATATAAAGGCTATGTATGTAATCGAATGAATGCATATACATTATCAAGAACCATTTCATTTTATTTTCTTTTGTAGTCTCTCAAACGTAATGGCGTTACTCTTACAAGAAAAGCTTAAATCTAATAATTTAACAAACATTTGAACATTGTTTAAACAAATACACTGAACATTGAACAATTCGTTTATCAGAACAAAAAATGCATCTTTCTCAAGGATATCGCGAATAATTTATTTTTACGAATGCACGAGTGATTATAATCATTTTTTTCTTTCTTCTTCGCAGATAAAATTTAGAAAGAAAATTAATTCGAATAAATAGATAAATAAATAAACAAGTACATATATATATATATATATATATATATATATATATATATATATATTAAAGAAAATGATTATACCTGCAATTTTTGCAGAAATTTCGATTTTTCACAATGGTCATCTTCTGTTGGTATACTAAACTTCCGCAATCCTTTTGACTCTCTTCCATTATCCAAGAACACGTTTATACTTAAGCACAATCTCTTCTCGTCTAACTATGAACATGCGGTCTCACGCGAATCGATCGTTTAGGTGTCAGATAAACAAAACAATATCGATTCTCACTATATCCGATAGTCGACGAGACATCTCGTAAAAACGATTTGAATCAAAGATAATCGTGTGTGAAATTGCTGGATAAGAGATATAAAAAATAACAGGTGTAAATATGTGCGTATATATATCTTTGATAATTGAACATCGTTTTTATTTATGAATCATGTATGTTTCCATGAAAATAATTTATTCTTATTAATGTATTATCGCAGTTTTGGCAAAATGCGAAATAGAAATTTATCGAACAATTATCGATTTTACAGAATGTAGAATATAAACGTAATAAATAAATTATAGACGTGTTAACTAATTAATGACAGTATATTGAATGACTTTATACGACTGACTTTTTGTTGATTAATCTTATTTCTTCAGAAGCATCTAACTTATCGCATAGGTAATTTACCGAGGATAAAAGATATATTCGCTTTTTTCTGTTGGATAAAAGTATTAACGTTTGTAATTCTGATTGGTTTAAAATTTAATAAGAAATCGATTGTGTTACAAAACGAGACACTTACTTACTTACGGCTGAGTAAGTAAGATTCGAAGAATTATGGAGTAACTATGGAATAGCGATAAGATAGCGATCGCTTTTTTGCTTTTACATGATAATTTTTTTCTATGAAAAAAATTTACTCTTTTTTATTATATCGTTGTATAATATTATTATAATTTATCCGATTAAAATTGTAATTAGAATTGTATTTTATGTAATTGATAATAATTTTTTTTTTATAGAAGAAATAAGAAATATATTCTACTATAACTTAATCGTTAGAATTTTTCAAATTTTTATATGACTTTAGCAAATTTTTTTTTCTTTTTCCCTTTTTCTTTGAATAAAATCCAACATAATCAAACAGATTATAAATTGTATATCCGTCTTTACTCCCCCTGTGGGTAGGGGAAATAGAATATACCCACAGTATCCTCTGCTTGTCGTAAAAGGCGACTAATAGGGGTTGAGTGTTGAGAGGCTGACAACTCAACCTCGTAAAAACCCACTTGTTATGGAAACTTCAGAAAATAAAAACAGACTGATTCACTGATGCAAGCTTTTGAAGGAGTTTAAGGCTCGTCACGAGCTATAATATCAATGGATTCATGGATAGGTAATAGTCGTATATATTTTAAAAAGTACGATATTCATTTTTGCGTCAAACAAATAAAAAATATTCTATCGTATTGTATCGAATTATAATCGTATTACAATTTATCGAATCATTATGCTCCATTTTTTTCGAACAAAATTCATTATAATTTAATCAAATTATAATTGTATCTATATATATATATATATATATATATATATATATATATATATATATATACGTATATATATAGAGAGAGAAAGAGAAAGAGATAAATTACAATATATATATACATTTTTTTTAATTTGATTATATATTTTATTAAAATATACTTTATCATGAAATATAAAATATATTTTTACAAAAACAATATTAATTTTTTTATAAAACAAATAATAAATATATTGTACGCTATATCGGATCAATAATTGTTTCAATAGAATAAAAATTCAAATAATAGTTTTACGAGAGATAGACGGATAGAATTTAGAAGGATGAACTTTTTTCATTCGTTTGAAATGAAAAAAAGAATTCCTTTCTCTCTCTGTCTCCCTCTGTCTGTCTGTCTGTCTGTCTCTCTGTCTGTCTGTCTGTCTATCTGTCTATCTGTCTCTCTCTCTCTCTTTCTCTCTCTCTTTTCCTCTCCCTCCGATACTATGTCGATTCGAATGTTTTCGCGAGAAGTAAAAATGCGGAAATTCGATTACACGATATATTTCCTGTTCGTTCTGTTGTCGGCACACTCTTTCATTTCCCAATCTCGTCCATTTCAATTGTAGAGGTAAAATACGTAAAGCATAACGCGTTCAATGTTAGGATTTTGAATTCGATGACAACGAACGTGTATATGTCTATCTGTTATATATATATATATATATATATATATATATATATATATATGTATGTATGTATGTATATAATTCGATATCTATCTATGTGTATACATACATCCATACATACGTACTAGAACAACGTTCTATCGTTTTTTATATTTCATATATTTACAAACATTTTTCACGTATCCAGAATTCTTCTGTATTTTAAAAACATAAAAATTATATTTGTTTTAACACGTATTAAGTTTAAGATAAAAATATTATTTTATAATATCATAATACCTATAATATTAAATTTATTCTTATCGATATAACTTATCATTATAAGTAACGAAGATTAGATTGAAATTCGTTTGCATTTTCCATAGTGATGTCTTCATTTATTACAAATTTTCTTAATTATTAATTCAAAAGGATGAGGTTGATTTTAGAGAAACTCTCTCTCTCTCTCTCTCTCTGTTTATTTGTTTCTCCCTTTCTCTCTCTCTCCCTCCCTCTTTCTCTCCTCCCTCTCTCTCTTTCTCTTTCGGAAATCGTACAATAACAAATTATTTTGAATCTTTAACGTCGTTAGAACCATCAGTACCAGTGGTATATACGCTTTGAATAGATAGGCACATTGTGTTTGTCCGTTGGCAAGGCAATTGCAGACTCTTCCGATGGTTCTTAGTGACAGTAATTGCAACGAGGATGACACTTGACTCCATTTTCTCCGCACCTACAGCCTCCGGATGTGTCACCCTTTCCCTTGGGTTTTGTGAAAGAGAAAAACGATCGATAAAGGAAACGTGTAGTTACATATATACATATATACATACATACAGACTATATATATATATATATATATATATATATATATATATATACATGTATTCGTATCTATATTTAAGTATAATAAAATCCTCATTAATAAATTTGAATTTAATACTTACTCCTGGTCCCCAACGTGGTCCTCTTGTAACCCAACATATTTCTGTTTTACACATGGAACATCTTAACCAATCGCAACCCCATTTTTTCATGAGAACGACTGCACAAGTAGGACACGCCAATGCTTCACCCCTGTCGACCATTTCTTCAAGCATTGCTGCTGTCCTTCGAGATTCTTGATCGGTTTCTTTCGTCAATCTTAACTCTTGTTGATATTGTTTACAATTTTTACCGGTATGTGCGGCCTGTATTAAAAGAAATAAAAAAAAAAAAAAAGAAAGAAGAGAAAAAAATAAGAAAGACTTCTTTTTATTTAGATTTATTTTTAATTGGAGGAGAAAAAAAATAATACCCTCCAAAAAGAAGGAAACAGAAAATGAAACTCACCTGACACGTTAGACAATTATTTACATCACATACAGGGCACAGAAAATTGTTCACGTCATCGTCGTAATAGCACCAACCAGGACAGTCTGGTGTTTTGCAATGAAAGGCATTGTTTCCAGCGTTGTTCTCTGCTTGTGCTATCGACTTGGCTAGGTGTTGCTGATATACTTCCGCTTCGACGAGCTAAACGTTGTCATTGTCTTTAGTTTCACCTGCTAATCTCTAACAAATGTTTTAGCTTAACCTAAAGGCTATGTAGTCAACCATCTAACTCACCGCCTTTATCTCGCGTTCTTGAAGCGTCGATTCACACGTATACTCGGTGTCTCTGTAAGGACACTTTACTTCCGCTTCTTCACAATATTTTATTGTGTTAGCTATGCAAAGTCTGTGATGAAATAATGATAAAATTATTATGAGGAAATTATAAACTATTTTACTATGGTATATTATTAAATTGCTTTATTGTAGGTATATTAAATTACTGTATCATAATATATAACTACAGTTTATTATAATATTATTCTACTGTATTATATTACTATATTATTACGATATAGCAATATTTTTATTATTATTACGATTATATCATATAATTTTGGAAATTATTTTTTTCTATAGTAGAACATACATACTTGCAAAACATATGTAAACAATCTCTGAGAATAACACCCTCTCGTGGACCATATGTTACGAAACATATTGGACATTCGATAGCTTCGGAATTTGGTATAACATCGCAATTCTCCAACGAGATGAGTTCTTCGTATCGTTCCATTTTCACTTCCTCAGGCGTCTGTTCTTCATCTGGCTCAATCTGTCGTTCGATTCGAGAAATACAGAATAGAATATAAAAATATTAAAGAGACTCGTCAACGGAAATCTATACGCGGATTGAACAAAGCTATCGAGAATGTTAACTACATACAATTGAGATCCGAATATCAATTTGATATTTTTTCTATTCGGAAAGAGAAACGTTATAAATATATATCTTTCTGTTTAATTTGATCTTTGTTCTTTTTTATTTCTATTTTCTTTTTTTGCTGTTTTTTTCAACGCTATATTTCTCTGGTATATCATGATATACATATCTCCCGCACGTGTATCTTAGAAAAAACAAGGAAGAAAAAAAAGAAGAAAAAAGAAAATAGAAGAAAAGAAAAAAAAAAACAAGAATTTTAAGAACTGATAACAAAACGATACGTATATTTGATAAAACGAACGATAACATGCTCGAAAAAATACGAAACATTTGAAAAAGTTCGAGTTTCGCGAACTAGAAATTTTAATGGAAGAAAATTTTTGATTTCGAACGGATCGTAAAAATCGCAGCAAGTAATCAATTTTACCTGTTTTTCATAGCGAGTGACAGTAGTCGGTTTAACTTCCTCCTTCTCCGTTATTACTTTTTCTTCCGGTTGACGTATTTCCTTCTCAACCTTCGTAAGTTCCTCCACGGAGTTTGATTTCTCTGCCTGCACTACGGAATCCTTTTGCAATTCTAAATAAGATAGGACGTTGTTCTTAGTTAATATAGTTAATTGTCTAGAAAATTGATTACGATGTTTTCGTTTTGTTCTTTTTCTTTTTCTTTTTCTTTTCTTTGTTTTATTTCTTTGTTTGTTTCGTTCTTCTTCGTTCTGCTTCTCCTCCATCTTCTTCTTTCTTCAAAGAACTTACCCGGTGCAACGAGATATAAGAAAATAGGTGAGCCATCGACCGCCTGTAATTCTTCAAGGGTAGCCTCATCGCGATCAGCCAAATTTTTCCCAATAATCCAACGTTGTACGTTCGTTGGTATTTCGAATTCGGTGTAGACTTTCGTCTTCAATTCGGCGACAGTCATCCTCGTTGGTAACTACGATAAGGGTTCGCTTACCGAACTATGTATAATGTCCTTTAATAAATAACAAATAGATATTGAACGTTACGATCGCTTACCTGAAGAGGTATAGGACCTTGGTGAGCTAGTTTGTCTTCGATGTACATATTAACTTTTATCGATCGATCCTTTAGACGTGCCGTACGTTGTCGTATCACGGAACAATGAATCTTTAATCGTGCGAGTTCCTTTGCTAATCCTGCCGCTTGCTGATGATGACCGGAAGCAATGGCTGCCTCTAATTTTCTTAACAAACGATTTATAGCCAGGGTGTTCATGTTACCGGTGGATACGTCTTCTACAAAGAGAAAAAGTAGAATATTTTTTTTGGTCTTTTCCTGTTTTTTTTTCTTATCTTCTTTTCTTTTTTTTCTTAGGAAGATCAGGAAAATCGTGAAAGAAAATAATCGTTTAATCGTGTCTTAATTAATGACCTTCTTTAGGTTCGTCGTCATACTGTAGATATTTTCGTTCGTTCGAGGGTGAAATAGTCGGTAATCCTCGGCCACTCACAGAGTCTCCCTTGATACGTGAAAGATCCCCATCACGTTGCTGTTGCTGCTGCTGCTGTTGCTGCTGCTGCTGCTGCTTAGTCGAGGGATGAACAAGAGCGTTAGCGTAGAGCGATCGTTCGATTACATTCGCGTAAGTGTTTTCCTTGTGTTGTCCCTTGGTGGTCTTGATAGCTTCGATCACAGCGAAATCACGAGGACGAATCAATTGAAATGTGTTTTTAGCTAGAGCTAAGCCTGACACAGCTTTGCCAGATGTTTTGTAAACCACATCCTCTTGTTTCCATCCTGCAGACGTTGATGGTTGATTCAATCGTCGTAGATTTCCGCTGGTTTGAGAGGACGAAGAAACTTTTTGCTTTTCAATCTCATAATCGATCTGAGAGGTTGAGGTTAATGGAGTCGCTTCCTTCTTCAACACTGACTTTGCGACATAAGAAATCTTGCTTGTACTCGGTAAGACGTCTTTGACCATAAAATTAGTTAATCCTTCCTCGATAAAACGTTTCTTTGGTTTCGGACGTTTTGGCAAGGAATGTTTCATTTCTTTCAACATTTCCTTCAAATCCGTCGTAGTCTGATCCTCGATAGTGTTCAACAATGACGCCGACGATATCTTGCTGTTCGATGATTTCAATTTAGTCATGTCCGATTCGATTTTACGATTAGTTTCATCTACGTTAGGTATCGATTTCGTTGATCGCATAAGTGCCTTCTTTGCTTTCCCATCTTTCTCAGCTTCCACGAGGATGTCAAGGACTTTAGTCACTTTACTCGATATTCCTTCTCTTCCTCCCTCTTCTCCTCCTCCTCCTTCTTCTTGTTCTTCTTCCTCCTTTTCTATCTCCTTCTCCCTCCCTTCGTTTTTCTCCTCTTCTATAGGTAATATCACTCTCTCTTTGGTTGCTTCGAGATTAGAAATTGGTGTTAATTGATCGGCATGTTTCAATTCCTTCGTAGTACGTAACTGTTTATCAATTTTATCGAATATATTCGTGAATTCTTTTTGCACATTTGCTTCTACGTTACGATCGTTTTGTTTTCTCGATTCTTTGGATAAAACATTTTCTATACTTTCAACTTGATTAGAATCACGCTGACGAGATAACAAGTATCCGCCTACGGAAATAACGTTATCCATTTTTCTTTCCTTTTCCCTTATTTCGTTGGCACATTCCTGTTTAGATTTCATTTTTTCTTCCATTAAGGGCACCACCGTTTCCGTCCGAGAAGTTAAAGGTTCGTTCATTCGATTTGCAACGAGCTGGCTTTGTAGGAACGATATTCTACTGGAAGTCTCTTTTATCAGACGATCGTTGTTATCCTTTCTTGGAGTAAACTTATTCTCAGGTACTACTTTTCTTTCTGTATCTTTGTTCTCGACTCTGGTCGTTGTTTTCTGTTGCTGTTGTTGCTGTTGCTGTTGCTGTTGCTGTTGCTGCGGCAAAAAATACTTGGATATATCCTTCTCGACTCGCGCATTAGCTTGACCAACGCGTGAAAATTTGGAATTTTCTTTCCAATCGGTTTGTTCGAATCTAGTCTTTCTGATAACGTCTTGTTCGAATTTCGAGCCTTGCTGATCCCTTCTTGCGAAGAAATTTGTGTTGACCGTGACTTTTGTAATATTACTTATCGCGTTGAATTTTGATATCAATGCTCGGGTGCCGCGTTGTTTCGGAGAGGAGTTTTCCATCGCCGACGTTACCATGTCCTGAACGAGTTCTTCATTGACATCGCTTGTCCTTTCATAAGCCTCGGTAAATCTCGAGGATTTCAAGAGCATAGAGGCACGTGCTCGTGCCTGTTCTTCCTGGACGATGGCAGCAGCCTCTTTGTCGAGTTCGCTTATGTTAGTTAGGATGGATAATCCAGATTTTCTTTTGACGTCACGTTTTCTTTCCTCCATCTGTCGTTCACCACGATGAAAGAAACTCAATCTAGAAAGGGAAGCATCCATGGAATAAGCCGAAGTAGAAGTAGTAGTCGTGGTAAGACTCGACGATACCGCCTGTGCACCACCGACACATTCTTCCTTGGTGTCCATCGAGCCGATAGCCGCGGATGCACGAAGTACATCGCCCTTTCGAGACGACGTGGAATCCCGAGAATGTTCGAAGACGCTTCGTTTGTACCAAGGTCGCGGCATGGCGGTGCTAAGCGTTCCCGTGTCACCAACGTTTCGAAAGTTCGTCAAATCCTGCGATAACGTATCGTTTCGTGTCGAGCTAGAACCGGCAGCACTATTGATAACACCGACACAACAATTATTAGAAACTATTCGATCCTTTTTAAGTTTCGGACTTTGTTTTTCTAAGTCCTTCTTCGAATGTAGAACGCCGCCTTGCAATATCAAGGTATCGTTGCTGATTACTTGTCCCTCTTCTTCCTTATTTCCCGAGTCCATTCCACCATCGGCGATAGTTGGCTTCTCTCGAACTTCTAAAGACAAAGAACTCTCGGAAGTCTCAATATTTTCAGGTGGTCTCGGCGCTCGTCTCTTTCGTCTGTTGCTATTTTTTGATTGTCCCACCCGTACATCGACCTCGATGATCTTCGATACTTCTGGAGGATTCGGTGCTCTTCTTTTACCTTTAACGTGTACCTTACGCCTTACGATAACTTCGCCGTTCGAATCCTTATCCTGAATTCTTCTCAAGGTGCCGGAAAGTGGTCTCTTCTCCGGTAAAGGAAAATTGCCGCACGAAGAGTAACTTGTTTTAGTTGGTTGAAGGGAATATCTCGTGGTGATATCCCTTCTGCGAGAATGGGCGTTAGATGGCAACGTAGAGGCGACATCCGCGACGTTGTTCTCTTTGTTAGCAACCAATTTCGAGGCTCCAGCCGCGAAGGGACCTACTTCGGCTGCCTGCTTCAAAATACCCAATGACAATTCTTTACCCGTGATGAGACCACCGCTGTGAAAGGCGAAGCTTCGTACCGTTGTAGTACTATAGAACGTTTCTACACTTTCCGCGCTCGAGGAAACGCTACGTTGTCGTCCTCTATCCTCTTCCTCTTCCTCCTCCACCTCCTCCTCCTCCTGCTCCTCTTCTCCTGCTTCTTCTTCTTCCTCTTCCTCTCTTCCCTCACCTCCCTCTTCTTCTTTTTCTTCTCCAACAGCGATCTTATCGAGTATCTTTCTTCTCTTCTCAAACGTGGCAGCCCGACTGCCGGCTCGTTTAAACCACTTGAATAGAGAAAATTTAGCGCTACTGGCACGGCGTAAACTCGTCAATTCCTCCTCAAGTCCAACGGCTTCTTCGATAACTGTAACTTTGACTCCACCTTCACGGACAACGCTTGATACGCCATTGAGGGATGCGTTGATCTTGTTCCCGTTGCTGTTGTTGCTGCTTCCGCTGCTGCTGCCGCTGCTGCTGCTACCGCCGCCGCCACCGCCGCCAACACCACCAACACCACCGCTGTTGTTGCACGCGTTTCTCTCTACCATTCTTACACTCGTATCCCTCTTGGAACACGATGCCTCCCCACTCTCTTTCTCTTTCTCTCTCTCTTTCTCTCTTTTTCTTTCTTTTCTTTTTTCTCACTCTCTCCTCTCCATAGTTCTTTATTTAGATTCACACCAACGTGATTTTAACTTCCTTCCAGTAGTCGGCTTATAGGTGAGCAAGCTCCGAGAATCATTCCAAGTTCAGTGTCTTCGGCTCGCCAAAACTCTCTTCTCAAAGTCTCGTTACGTCTTTGTCCAACAACTCAACTTTTGCTTTACCCTCCCCTTCTTCTTCTTTTTTCTCCTTCTTCTTCTTCTCCTCCTCCTCCTCCTCCTCCTCCTCCTCCTCCTCCTCCTCTTCTTCTTCTTCTTCTTCTTCTTCTTCCTCTTCCTCCTCACTGCTTCTTCTCTCAGCTTCCGTTTTCTTATACTCTATACTGCAACTCCAATTCCCTAGATCTATTTTCGACCCGTCTAGGCGCATCGTACATTCACCAGACGATCGGTGGCGGCTGCGGCGGCGCTTTTCGTGTCCTTTCTTTTAAACTCGAACTTTGGTATTGATAGACCGACCGACCGATCGATCGATCGATCGATCAATCAATCAATCGATCGATCGATCGATCGTTATCCGATACTTCGTAAACGCACAAAGGTAAAACCCCTTACTATCGTTGCTCACCGATGAATTTTACAAGAAAACCAGAGACGAGAGATACCTACCGAACTCGCGACAAAGATGATGCTCTCTTCTAAACTATTAATAGACGTCGTTTCTCCTGCCACGAGTTATTTCAAGTCCTCTCTGCTTCCCCCTCTTTCTCTCTCTCTCTCTCTCTTTCTTTTTTTCCCACTCTCTGTACGCTACCGTCAGAAATCAAAACAGAGAATCGCGAGCTTTCAACGGATGACACGATCGTTTCGTGAAAAAATATTGTCCCAGTGGCTCGGTGACCACTCGGTATATCGCTATTTCCACACGCTCACCGCGAGGAACGTTTCTATATCTCTCCGTGAAATTCATTAAATCCTGATCGATTTGTTAAAAAAAAAAAAAAAAAACAACAAAAAAAAGAAAGCAAAAGAAATCAAGCAGAAAGAAAGAAAGAAAAAAAGAAGGAAAAAAAAGAATGAAAAAGAAAAAGAAAATTGAAAGAAAGGAAGAAAGAAAGAAAAAAAAGGGAAAGGAAAGAAATATTCATTCCCCATAATGGACATATTCCGTTTCATCGTCGTAATAATATGGATTTCCTAGGCATCCTCCAAATTCCGTAATTCTAACTGAAGACGATCGCCAAACGATTCGATTATTCCGTACGGAATTAAGCATGTGTTTGTCCTATGCCATCGTAGCATAAGCGTCCCATTCAATCGGAGGATATTTGCTTAAGAAAGCGTACCGTGTAAGCTGCGGTAATGTACTCTAATTGTATTACAGGGGCGTTTCTATTGCGACGTACCAACATCGTTGCCGATTAGATCGTTCAAATTCGGAGAGGAATAGAAAGGAGATGGAAGATGAAGAGAGAGAGAGAGAGAGAGAGAGAGAGAGAGAGAGAGAGAGAGAGACAAATAGACAGACAGACAGATAGACAGACAGAAAGACAGACAGAGAGAGAGAGAGAGAGAGAGAGAGAGAGAGAGAGAGAGAGAGAGAGAGAGAGAGAGAGAGAAACAGCGATGCTGATTTACATTGCTGCTGCCATTTGTACCGTTGCACGGTGCTGCTCGCCCACGGTATTATTTTGGGATTTGACTAATCCCCTGAGAGGGCATGGACCAGAGTAAAGTGATGACCAGTAGCTCATCTCTCGAGATTAGATACGAAACTACCTAAAACCTTATTCTTTTCATTTGAAAAATGAATCACGACGATCTATGTATGTATGTATGTATGGGGGTTCTGATATATCATATGTATCTTTATTATTATTTTATTTTGTTCGGATTAAACTATTCACCCGATCGAAAATTTTCTCTCATATTTTTCCGTATCTCCTTCGATCGATCTAATTATTTGTCACGTGAATGACCTATCTGTTATTCTTCGAAATCAATTTTACTCTCGCGTTACGATGAATTTTACGAAACTGGAGAAGAAACCTTACTATAGGCACGAGATATATCAAAAATATTTGTAGGAATTCTTTTTTTTTTGTCTTCTTCTTTTCCTTTTCTTCTTTTATTTTTATTATACATACGTACGTACGTACGTACGTACGTAGGTACGTATGTATGTTATTTATATCGCACGTATTCTATCGTTTATTAATATTCGAATTTCGAAAGAAACGTGTGCACTTGAAACATGAACACGAGATACGTCGAAAATATTTATAAGACATCCGTTTCTCTCTTTTTTCTTTCTTTTTTTTTTATTATATGTATGCATATATGACACGTACTCTCTCTCTCTCTCTCTCTCTCTCTCTCTCTCTCTCGTTTATTAATATATATTCGAATTTCGAAAGAAACGTGCAGCTTAAAACGTGAACGCGAAATAGATCGAAAATATTCATTGGGATTCTTTTCTTTTTCTTTTTGTTTTTTTTTTTTTTTTCTTATCGTCATATAATTATCCATCGCACGTATTGTCCTGTTTTTATTGATATTTATTTTTTTATAAATCGTTTATAATAAAATCGCGTGTATCATCGAAATTTGATAGAGTATTCTTAAAAAAGGGGGATGATTAGGTTTATTCTACGACGTTTACTCATCGAGAACAATCTTCCTATTCGCTCTTCCACAACGATGAATTTATTTTACAGCGATCTCGATAACCCTGGGGCAATCAATCAGCGTCCCTCTTCTTCTTGTTCACTCTCTCTTTCTCCTTCTTTCTCTTTCTCCCCTTTTATCGTATAAAACAGATAGACGTAGCTCGCGAGGTGTCGTAAAGTTCGACAGTAATTAACCCGACGTTTCTCGGGTATCGATAGTAGACGTGCCAGTAAAACGAAAATGATCCTCAGCAATGGACTCTCGTTGCTGAACAGAACTAATTTCCGTCTCTTTCTCTTTTTCTTTCTCTTGTCTTCTTTTCTTTCTCTTCTTCGCTTTTATTGTTGTGTTTTATTATTCTCAACCAAGATAAAACCACGATAATCGATTAGCAAAAGACTCTTCTTCGAACTTGCACTTCTCTTGCGCTTTTCTTAAAGTTTCTTTAGTTTTCATGAGTTAGCTTGTTACAACAATGAAATTATCCTGATAAAGATCTTATATAACTCGTGGAATATTTTTATCTGACGTATTTTACGATCGAATTGTATCTATATCCATCGATAAAAATCAAATTTTCTTTCGGTTTATCTATAGGTATTATCAGGTTAATATTTCGATATTCTTAACATACCTAAACTTTGCGATCAGATATATATATATATATATATATATATATATATATATATATATACACATACTTCTACTGTAAGTTAAGAGACTTCAAACTACTTACGTATGCTTGTCCCTTTCCTACTATACTTATGTATAAGGTTTCGTAATACACGCTCATACGTATGCTTAGTAAACTCACAAGAATTACGAACTAGCTCAAGTACTTGCATGAAATTAACGTGTATAAACTAACGAAAGCAAGTACTTACTCGTAGAAGAGACGTAGTTT
>NC_057703.1:1607114-1609614 GCF_014466175.1 Vespula pensylvanica
CACGCTGACGTATTGTACCAGAATTCGGAGTATCGCGGCGATGTTTTCACACATGTTACACGATGTAAACTTTCGTTGGGTCTCTCGTCGTAACTCCATTTGTCCTGGGAATGTTTCGAAAATCGTTTTCGAAGGAGGAACAAGTCGATAAAGACCGAGATGAAAGAGAGAGTAAGAGTGAGAGAGTGAAAGAGAGAGCATGTGAGAGAAAAAGAGAAAGAGAGAGAGAGAGAGAAAGAGAGTTTAAAAAAAAAATATGACGAATCTCTGATGGGTGATTAAAAGAATAGTATACAGAGAAATTTTTTTGGTTAAAACCAGGATGAGTAATTTTACATCGTTGTACTTTTTTTTTGCCTATAATAACGCATCTATTATGTAAATTCAATGCAACGAGACATATGTGTTATCAAGATTCACATAGAAAATCTAACACCTGATCTTACATTGCACTTTAAATATTTAATATCATAAGTGCCTCTACGTAAAACTAATAATTCTGATTTATACTCGTTTGCACGCCAGAAATACGTCGTAGTTATATCATGTACAGAGTTTTTTATCTTATTTAATCACCAATATTTTTCTTTTTCCATTTTGTTTCTTTTCCTTTTTCTTTTTCTTTTTCTTTTTCTTTTTCTTTTTTGTTTTCTTATATTACTTAGGTATAGTTAATAACGTTGAGTCTTGATTTATTGCTGCGTAGAGCCCTTTTTTTGTTCTCCCTCGACACATGCCACGTACACGCTTTTCACCTCGACATAATGAATTGATCTACCAATTTTCCCAGTTCTCTCGATTCGTTTTCGTTTTACTCGTCAAATTTTCGAATTTCGTGATCGGCACGCCTGAATTGCTCGATAATTTATAGCAATTATTTTGAAACGACGACGACGACGATGACGACGACGACGACGACGTTTCAGCCTATAATTTTATTATCAAATCGAAAGGACAAATCATTTATTCGTTTTATTATTTCTTTAATTTTAAGGGTCATCGTTCTTGGTCGGTATTCACTTAAACGCGAAAGATCGTTTAGATAAGAAACGTCACGATGAATGTGTACCTACGATCGATCGATCATGACTCGGTCAGAAACTGATACTATCGAGGTTGCTTCCATTGGTTCGCCATTATTATTATAACGTTTGATCCTTTGTTCGTAACGATCGATGCACGAAACACAGGTAGGAAATTCTTCCGTGCTGTGAAATATATTTGAAATGAAAAATGTAAAAGAAGAAAATAAAAGAAAAAAGAAAAAAATGTATATATATATATATATATATATATATATATATATATATAAAACATTAGAAAAAGATAAATAATTTATCACAACGAAACTAGATATTAAAACACGTCCGGTGATATAAATCGTTTTCTCCATTTATTTCTAATCTTTCTCGCCACATATTTTCATTTTTAAAGTCCATAAACTAGATGAGAGAAATTGTCATAACGAAGATTATATTTCGATAAGGAATACATATATACATGATAAGCACATACATACATACATATATATATATATGCACACACAAATGGCGATTTCAAAAATTACGATTACGTTTACGATCCATTTGAAATATCACGAAAATTCTCACGAGTTTCGTGATGTTTATGAACATTTTCCTACACGTGCATTTGTATCTGAGGATTTCAGATATCAGAGAGAGAGAGAAAGAGAGAAAGACATAGCATGCAAAGAAATTCGTCTTGTCAGATGGAACATTGTCGGAACGTTACCACCATAGATTTATCTTTTTATTTCTCTCTGAAATACTAGATCCTTCTCGATCCATTTTATGACATGTAATACTAAATCTTTCGGTATTATTTGTTATATAAAAATATCGATTTTTTTTTTTTTTTTTTTTTTAGTAACACATAACTCCTATTATTTTATTTCATATCTATTCATATTGATTTCTCTTATCTATTACAAAAATTTTACTTTTCTTCATAGAATCATGGTCCAACGTGTGTGTGTGTGTGTACGTGTGTATTGTGTATGCGTGCGCGGGCGCACGTGCGTGTCTCGGATTAAAGTGATCGATCATTTTCAAAGCCATACTAGTCTCGTAGCTTTCAGAAAACGATAGCTCCTACTCGATCTAAAATATCGTATTACGATATTTCGATTCGATTCGATGAACGAATATTTTCAACGGCAATCGCTTTTTAAAACCTTTCCCCCGCTTTTTCCGGCAACTATTCGAAAGCTTCCATAACCGCGAAGTAGGTATAGTATCGTGTTTGTTCGTTGTTACACATCGATTCGATGTTTCTCACAGTTGTCTCTAGTCGATGTGTTAGATCCGAGCATCCAAGAGATAAAGAGAAAGGAGGAGAAAGAGAAAGAGAGATAGGGATGTAGACAGAGATAGAGATAGATAGATAGATAGAGAAAGAGAAAAAGAGAAAGTGAGAAAGAGAGAGAGAGAGAGAGAGAGAGAGAGAGAGAGAGAGAGAGAGAGCACGCTTACTCCCAGTG
>NC_057703.1:1617114-1640384 GCF_014466175.1 Vespula pensylvanica
ACAATTTTTTATCGAACGATGGCCTCGATTCCACGACGAGCTGACTCTCTCTCTCTCTCTCTCTCTCTCTCTCTCTCTCTCTCTCTATCTCTCTTCTTCCTCCTCTCTCTCTTTCTCTCTCTATATCTATCTATCTTTTCTCTCTTTTTCTCTCTTTCCATTGCCTATGGCTTCCAACGAAGACGACACCTGTATGCGCCACTCGCACGCCTTCCCTTCGAAAACTCGAGCTTTGATCGTTTATATGGGAGGCTATCGGTCTTCTAACTTCACCTTCCATTTCCTTTAAATTCCTTTTCAAACGAATATTCCTTTCATCGTTTTACAAAGTTATTAATAATCTTTATATCGTAAAGAATATCGTAAAACGATATGTATACTATCAGTGTTTTAAGATCTCTTAATTGTTTTTTTAATTTTATTTTGTTTGGCTCTTTCATGATTTTATTAGAACGAAACAATTTTTTTGTCGCTAGTTTTTTGCATCAAAGATTTTCCAGTAGATAAAATACCTTAATATGATCTTTAATAATGAATCATTCGCATCGATACACCATGCGATCATGGTGTCGACATTGTGAAAAATATGTAGTCGTAATACGCGTGCAACTATCTTGAAAAGTGACAGTGGTTTCAGCTTTCTGATGTAAGTAATTTTTCAAGGGAAAAAAAACAAGGAAAATAGAAAAGGAAAAGGAAAAAAATAGAAAAAAGATTAGGAGACCTTTGAAACTTGAACGTACCTATGTAGTTCTATGACCATTGTGTGTTAGAAATTTAAGCATAGAAATGGTACTCTTTGACCATTCGATTTTCCATTTTAAATATATATATACATATATATATATATATATATGTGTGTGTGTACACATAAATCAAATGTGATTGTTGTAGATTTGAAAATATATTTACTTTGGAAAAGAAAATTTTCGTATTCGTATAACGTAGTTCGAAATGTAAAGTACAGTTTGATTTCCCTTTTGTAAAAATGTTCAAAAGTTAAAGAAATTCTTTTAAGGAAAAAAGAAGGGAAAAAAAAGGGAAAGAAAAAAGAAAACAAAGAGGAAAGATTATTTTTCTTTTCACTCGATGTTAACGTCAAGTTGTAAAGTAGTTTCTATGTAAATAAGTATGTTGGATGTATGAAAGAAACGATATTAGATCTCGTTGGAAGCAAGTCCTAGCACGAGAGACAATTTAAGTTCTCTCTCTCTCTCCTCCCTTTATCTCTCTCTCTCTATCTCTATCTCTCTCTCTCTCTCTTTTTTTCTCATAGAGAAAGTCGGTCGAACCGTAAATCACAAAGATATGATTTTTTTTCTCCCTAGAGCGCCGGAAGACGAGTGTCCCACCGGAAGGGGACGAAAATGTCTCTGCTTACTCGGCTGTGTTAGCAGTGGATGGCCTATTTCGCATCGTGATGCATCAGCTTCTCGACACTAGAAATAAAAAAGAAAGAAAGAAAGAAAGAAAAAAGATATATAAAAAGAAAGAGAGGGAAAGAAAATTTTCTCGAATAATTTTCGAATAATTTTATCAAATTATTTTCTTGAACTCTAATGATCGAAGAGTGAAAATAGAAACTTTAAAAAAATTTAAGAAGGATTAGCGTTTGAACATTTCTAAATGTTTACGCATATTGTATTTCTATGGGATTTCAAATTCTACAAGCTTTCAATTACAAAGCTGACAAATAAATCTAATTTAAAGCAATTTATGTTAACTTCGATCGACCTAATGATACATTAATAGATATTCCAAATTTATTGATCAAACTCCTAATTGATTTAATATTATATTACTAATCTGTATAACGAAAATAAACAAATTTTAATCCAATCGTCTGACGTATTTCAGATTTCGTGTATAAAATTACATAATTCGTATAAATATTAATTTCGATCAATTTATATCCGATTTGATTCGACTTAATCATATTAATATATGTCCTAATTCATTTTCTTTATATTCAAATTTGATTTGAAATTCAAAATATGTACGATATGAAAATATTCCTACATATAAGTATTGGTATACTTATGTTTAGGAATAACAATAAAATAACCCGAAAGAAATACATTCCAACGATTCTAGACTCTACTTAAAAAACATAGGAGCAAGTTGTATATCCCAAAAGAAACATAACTTTTACGTGACCTTTCGTTGTAAAGTTTTTCTATGTTGCTGACACCAGTAAAACGATGCTTGCTATGTCCGTAGAGACAACCGACAAAACCAAAGAGAAAAGGAAAGGGAGAAAAACAGAGAGAGAGAGAGAGAGAGAGAGAGAGAGAGAGACAAAGAGAGAGAAAGAGAGGAATAGATAGAACACGAACGTGCCGAGTTATTACCGATGCGTGACAGTTTCGATGTAGAGAAAGCTCGAAAAGCTCGGCCACGCGTAGCAAGCGCACGTGTAAAGAGAGAAACAGAAAGAGAGAGAGAGAGAGAGAGAGAGAGAGAGAGAGAGAGAGTATACTGGTAACGTGGCATAACCGCTTGGCAGAGCACTTTCGTTCGCTGACCGAGCCCGACGTTCGTCGACAAAATGAATGACATTAAATTTAACGTAGCCAATTTATCGAGGCGCGCAGCTTGGCTCGGCCCGTTGCGCCACTCGCTTACGCGCGAACGCACAAAATCCTGCGCAAAACACGAACATTCTCTCGCTAGCTAGCTTGCTCTTGTTCGCGTTCGTTCGTTCGTTCTCTTGCTCGTTTGCTTGCTTGCTCGTTCGCTCGCTCGCTTGCTTGCTTGCTTGTTCGCTCGCTCGCTCGCTCGCTCGCTCGCTCGTTCGTTCGTTCGCTCGTTCATTCGTTCGCTCGCTCGCTCGCTTGCTTGCTTCCCTGCTTGCTCGTCTTTGCACACGACGGGGGAACGCATAAAGCACGGCTGTGCAAACACGTAGGTGTATCATTTGAGGGGACATTCGATGTGCTGCATAATATATGGACTGCGGCATGACGCCATCGTAATTGATTGTAGCGCCCTGCGGTTTGGCACCCGTTGCTCGGAAGTGTTCCCAATTACTACAATGGAATCTGCGCAAAGTTAATGGTAAAATATTCATTTCCGGAATAGTAATTCGTCCATGACTATCATCCATTTTAGCCCCGTTTCATGTAATGCTCGCGCTTTCTCTCTCTCTCTCTCTCTCTCTCTCTCTCTCTCTCTCTCTCTCTCTCATCTTTCTATATCTTTCTCTCTCTCTATCTATCTATCTATCTATCTATCTCTCTCTCTCTCTCTAACGTTTGCGCGCCATTTACAAATCCATCGGAAACTACTCGCTCTACGTTCTCTCTGAATTTCAACGAGCGTGGTATTTGTGGCTATAGATAGACACGTAATCTTTTAATAATTCAATCGCTATATTCATTTCGTTTTTTCATTAATATTCTATTTATTTTGGTTTCCCATTCTTTTTTGGGGAGATGGGTTAAGGGGGAAATGCTGGTGAAAAGAATTTTGAGAAATTTATTATGTATAAAGTGTAAGGATTGTAAAATATTGAATCGGTCTGATCGATCGATATTTTGTCTCTGTCATCAAGCCAATTGTATGGAACTCGAAATTCGCGCGCTCGAATTTAGAACTGATCAATTACTCGTACAGAATCGTCGCTAATTATGGATTTAATAGGGATGATCAATTCTCGCTTTTGTGAAATACGAATGTTTTGTTGCTATTATTCAGCAGGAACTTTTTTTATTTAGTATTGCAAAGGAAATGTCCTTATAACGTTATCATTTTATCATTTGTTTTTGTCATAAGCTTCTTATCTATTATTCATGAATTAAATTAATACGAATGTTCTTTAATAGATTAAAGAAATAATTAATGACTTAGAAAAAATTTGTTTCTTCGATAAAAAAATAATTTGTTTATTAATTATTTATTAATTTATAACAAGTTAATAGAAATTTGAATAGTTTTCTTGTCAAAAATACTGTGAATTTAGTTTGAAAAAATTTGTTTATAAAAATTATTTATAACAAATTGTTAATTAATTATTAACAATATGTTGCAAAAATAGAAGAAGTTTTGCCCTTTGAAATGGTTTTTGAATCAAGTCTCTATGACTTTTAGTTCCAGAGATATCACTATATAAGTTCAAGACGATGTTATTAATAATGTAAAAAGAAATTGTTTATATACGATAAATAAACAATATGTTTAATAATTATTTATTAATTTATTTAATTTTATAAATCAATCGAGATTTGAATACTTTTTTTGGCAAAAATACCAGGTATTAAAATCGTAAGAATTTGTTTATAAAAATTGTTTATAACAATTGTTAATTAGTTATTAACAATACGTTGCACAAATAAAAAAAATTATGCCCTTTGAAATAGTTTTGAAATCGAGTCCCTACGATTTTTAGTTTCAGAGATATCACTATATAAGTGCAAGACGATGCTATTAATAATTTAAAAAGAAATTGTTTATATACGATAAATAAACAATATGTTTATTAATTATTTATTAATTTATTTAATTTTATAAATCAATCGAGATTTGAATACTTTTTTTGGTAAAAATACAAGGAATTAAGATCGTGAGAATTTGTTTATAAAAATTGTTTATAACAATTGTTAATTAGTTATTAACAATACGTTATAAAAATAGAAAAAATTTTGCCCTTTGAAATGGTTTTTGAATCAAGTTTCTACGATTTTTAGTTCCAGAGATATTCCCATGTAAGTACATTCCAATAATAAGGACATTATTAGGGCATTGACCTATATAATTTCATTGAAGTTGTCCCAGTGACACACTGACCTACATAAATTCCGAGAATTTACTCTACTCAGCTGACCGAATTACTACACTACTCTACTATTACTACGATCAGCTGTACCATATGAATTATGAATGAAAATCTTTCCAATGCGATATCTTCCGAACGGAAAGTCGTAGAGACTTGAAACCAAGACCATTTTCAAGCGTAATTTATTCTTTATTTATTTAAATATTGCAATAATATTGTTATAATAAAATGGATTTTGTTAATAATTTTTAAAATTGAATTTTTTCTTTTTCTCTCGTAATAAGTAGATATATACAATGAAATCATTAAAATTTTCATTAGAATTACATAAATTTTATTTTGTTTATTTAAAATAAACAATATAAAAGGGATATAAGATTTATTAACAATTGTTAATGTACAAAATTGTATGATCGAAAATCCGAAAGATTATTTTTATTATAATAAGGACTTTACGCTTATCCTGCGCTTGTAGAACGTACGCACACGTATTAAAAATAGAGCTATATACATTTAACATTTAACATATTAAATTAACATTTTAATTAAAATACCAAAGACAAAAAAGAATTAAATACTTAAAAACGAATGGAAGTCGATCTATTATTATTATTTCCTTCAATTTCAGATTACATTCTTCGTCGATTAGATTTTCTAAGGCAGGTATAATTCTGACTAAAAACTATCGCTGTTGAGTTAGGAAGCAAAGTCGATTAATTAATATCGCGTTTGAAGTACGCGAGGTAGCACGTGTTCTTCTCTCGCTTTAGTCGTTGCATAAAATTCTCATTAGAGAGTAACTGAACTCTCTCTCTCTCTCTCTCTCTTTCGCGCGCGCGTGCGTCGTACTCGTCTCGATGATTTAGAAGCGTTTCAGCTCGCATTAATCTAGATTCGAAAAGCTTTTGCATCGTACGCACCGTCTGTTCCTTACAGGTACACGTTTTCAATCGTATCCCTGTGTACGCGTGCCCCATAACGTTCGACGAAACTTCGATGTGCCAACTATTCGTTCAAGACAGAAACGTTTAAACTTACTTTGGAATCCTTCGTGCAACCTCGCCAACCGAAACTCTCTCTCTTTCTCTGTCTGTCTTTCATTCGTGCCTGCATAAATCAGACAACTTTGCGTAATGTCGCAAGCGACATCGTCATTGTCGTCGTCGTTGTCGTCGTCGTCGTCCTTCTATTTCCTCCTATTCTACTTCTACTAAGCTCGCGTTGCTAACGTTCGAAGAAGTCGATCTCTACGGTGTCGTCTCTCTATTTCGGACGATTAATGACCGACTTCTTCTACTTGAGTTATTTCGAAAATAATACCATTCCAGGAGACTATTTTCGGTGACTGATAATATTCGTACGTACGTGTTAGTTTCGGACGTTTGAAGATATTTAATTATTACGTTTTAATATTTTTCTATCGTTATTACTTTTGTTGACGCAAGGATGAATAAGATCAATCGATTTTACAAAGTAAACGAGACTTTGATATAAAAATATAAAAGTACATTCGATCGTTAATTCGAATTTTGCAAACATTTTCTAATATCGATGTTACTTTATTTCGATTCGATAATATGTTGTGAAATAATATTAACTTTTAACGATCGATTTGAAAATGAATAAACTAAACGAATATGAAAAGTGTTACGTTCGTATATCCAATCATGAACTTTCTAATTAGGAGAAGAAAGATTTACCATAGAAACAAAAGTTTACAGACAGTCGTCGTGACTCTCCTAGGTATTATTCATTTATAGACACTCCCATCGCTTGCGAGTCGCACACAGTTAGTTTTATAATTGTATAATACACATGCTAGAATTCTCGAGTCCTTTGTGGTGTGTTGGAATTCCCTTTAGTTTGGCTTCCGCCAATTACACAGTGCAAGTCTCGTTGTCGGTTCCCAGAACGCATTTTCTACAAATAATCACTGCCGTAGTATATTTATTGCGTTTTGGAAGTTGAAAAGTTGAAATAGTTAGCACGAGCTTGTTCCTATGGTAGTTGACATTTCCTCGTTCTAAAAAATCTAAAAAGAAGTTACGAATAAAATCTGTTGTTTTTATATATACATAGTTACATGCATTTGTTTGTGCACGTGTATGTGTATGTATAGTTTGGCTACGGTGCAGTAGAACTATTATGAAATAATTAACATTTCTATGCATTTGGCTATCGTAATATACGAATACGATGCTCGATTAGTTAGACCTTGAAAGCAAATGGTTTTGACGTATAATACTTGATAGGTTGTACGTTGCTGGTTATTAGGTGAAATGTTTATAACATATCAACGATTATCATTAGGTAATGACACTGATGCGCATTATTTGAGGGTTAATAATTCAAGCACAGGATAGGGTAATATAGAACCACGCGTCGGCTTCAAACGTTACCATGAAATTGATTTTGTGACGAGGCCAACGATGTTCGCTTCTATGTGGATGCAATAGAGTAAGGGCTCGATAGCTAATGCCGTAAGTAAACGTCGGGGTTCCTGTTTTGCTCGAGTATACTTGAATTATATCTACTAGGAAGAGATGATCCATCCATTCGATCCGTTCAATTACCTGGATCACCTCTGTTTTCTTTTCCATAAGCAAATCCATGAAATCCATCGACGTACGTACAGTCGATCTATTTATCCTTGTTAAAACCTGATTGGCTATCGAAGCTCAACTCTATCCACTTCTGTTAGATGATTGGAATATTTTCCAATGGTCTATATATACCTATATATAACTCTGAAACTATTTCTCTTTTCCAATCGACGTCGAATCTCGATCACTGACCAATACGATTGATAGTTAATTTCTGTGTCTATCCTCAGGCATACTACCGTACAACAATTTTATCATTTTTTCCCTCCAGCGAGTAGAACAAAGAGAAAGAGAAAGAGAGAGAGAGAGAGAGAGAGAGAGAGAGAGAGAGATTGGTGTGTAAATAAAAGAGAATGTAAATATTCGTTAAAAAAAAATATGGAAAAAAAAGGAAAAAAATAAAAAAATAAAAAAGAAAATAATAAAAAAAGAAAAGGAAAAAGAGAGAGAGAAAGAGAGAGAGAGAGAGAGAGAGAGAGAGAAAAGGAAGGAAAAAATAAGGGGAGGGAGAAAAAATAGGTAGCTAGGTATGAGGGTGAAAATATCGTCATTCGAACACGATGAGACGAGAGACAGGGAGGTAGAGAAGTGGGTGGGTGGAGCGTGTGAGAGCTTAACGATGAAACGAGACGCGAAAACAACGGCCAATATTGTTTCCTGCCGCGGAATTTTAACGCACCGCGAAAGCACCGTTACCGTTGACAGGATTTTGCCAGCGGGTTGCACTCTTTGTAATGCAATGTAACGGCGAGTGTGTCCCACCTCGATTCTCTTTCCAGAGATCCGAACCCCTTTTGAGCGTTGCCACCGCCGTGCCACCCCCAAAACTGCCCACTCTTTGTGTTCGGATATTCGACGATGTGGAGTAGCCACCTGCCCCCACCACCTTCTCTCTCTCTCTCTCTCTCTCTCTCTCCTTCCCTCTCTCCCTCCCTCTCTATCGCTCTTTCTCTCTTTGGCACGTACTCTCTCACTCTATTCCATCCCCGTTTCCTCGTCCAAAAACGAGCGGACCGTAACGACGACGTATTTCCACTGAAAATTCGTGTTTGGTAAAAGGCAGCTGTGCTCCATTTAACGACTTTATAATCGTTCGCTGCCCACTTTTTTTTTATTCCTTTCCTTTTTTTTTTTTACTTTTTCTTTTTATTTTCTTTTTATTTTCTTTTTTTTTCTCCCTTCTTCTTCCTTTTTTTTCTTTTTTCTTACCTTTCTTTTTTTTTTTTTTTTCAAATACTTTCCCGCGTCCCTCTCGAAGGAAATCGAAAGTTTTTTCTTCTTTTTTTTTTTCTTTTCCCTTCCCTTTTTTTATAACTTTCGTTGCTTGAACATATTTTTCTTTTTTTTTTTTTACTCGAGAACTATCGATATATATCTCGATGAGGTACGTGTAGAGAATTTTGGGATTATTGAAATTTTTTTTGATCGGTCTATCTGATAGGTCGATTGCGTTTATTCTTTTCTGTTTTTTTTTTCTCTTTTTTTTTCACAGTTCGCATTGCATGCTTTAAAAGAGATCGAAAGTTTTAATCTGCTTCGTGTTGACGATATCTTTTCTGAGTTCGAAATGATCCAGAGATCGATGGGACACGTTACGACAATTTTTTGAAAAGATTTTTGGGATTCAGGAAAACATCTTCCAATTACATTTGTTTATTCTGTTTTATCATTATTGGTGATCTTTCCTTCCAATTTCATTGAGTGCTTTAAAATAGATCGAAATTTTTAGAATCTGCAATCGGATTGAACGTAATTTATACACGTAAATGATCGAGATATCGATCAATACTATTACTATGTTTTGTTACTGCCACACTTTTATCTGATTTTCCTTCAATTTTTTTCTATTCCAATTTTATGAAACCTTTTATTTGCATTTTCTGGATAAACCAAGCATCGCCTGGTTCATGACATAATGGAACGAGATTTCTTACGAAATAAAATAGAAATAGAAACGGAACGTCCCAGGTTTTGTAATCCACCTTGACGAGACATCAAACTTGTACGATTCGATCTCACTGTAGGGAAATGTGTACTTTCTCGCTCGTTAAGATAAAAAATTTGTGTGAAAAAACGGAAAAACGTTGGGCTCGCAACGAACTCATCTTTTTTTATTTTCGAGTTTTTTTTCTTTCTTTCTTGTTTTTCTTTCTTTCTTTCGTTCTTTCTTTTTTTTTTTCATTCACCAGAAGAGAAAACGAGGTCTCTCCAGCGATGTAACAAGTTTTACGTCAGCGATATTACACGCTCGTAAGTTGTAACTCTCTCTCTCTCTCTCTCTTTCTCTCTCTCTCTCTCTCTCTCTCTCTCTCTCTCTGCACTCATTTTAGTTCTTATTCGACGTTACGAATATATTGTAGACTCCTATTAATTCCTGAATTTATATCCGCTCGATCGTAAAAAATCACAGTAAAAAAGGAAAAAAAAGGTTAAATTGCGAGTGAGAGAAACAGAGAAAGAAAGAGAGAAAGAGAAAGAGAGAGAGAGAGAGATGGAGAGGGGTAGAAAGAGAGAGAGAGAGAGAGAGAGAGAAAGAAGAGAGGGATAGAGAAAAAGGGATAGTCGAGCTAAAGATAACAAAGAAGAATGGCTAACTCAACGGTAGAAAAGTCATGATAGGAGATTTGCGCCGGATCGACGGAATATATATCGCCTGCGGAGAATAGGTGCGGACGAATCATGGAGGAAAAGATAGTGGTAGGGAACTCCTTTAAAGCCGTGGTCAGCTTTACCGAAGGATGCTACGGAAGGGGGAGGAGGTAGAAGGACAAGTACCCCAGTTATCCGTTATTCCGTATCCAAAGTGTCGTCGACGAAAACGTGTCTCGAGAGTCTGGCGTTTCTAAAAATTGCTCGACGTTTTCCTAAAACTATCTATATCTTATATAGTAGTTTTCTGTCTGTCTATCTCTCTCTCTCTCTCTCTCTCTCTCTCTCTCTCTCTCTTTCTCTGTTTATCTTGTTCTCATTCTAACAAACACATACTACAATTCGCGTAACATATTTTGACGTATAAAAGCAACGTTGAAATCGAAAAGTTCTGTTCAGTATCTTTCTATCTCTCTTTCTCTTTCTATCTATATATCTATCTATCTATCTATCTATCTATCTATCTATCTACCTCTCTTTCTCTCTTTCTTTTTCTGTATTCGCCGATTTGCATTTGGATATTTTCCTAAATCATACATATACCGTGTGCGAAATACTCAATCGTCCGTTGTTTCCTTTAGAGATTCCCATTTTCCTCGAACATACGTTGACTTATTTATGCGTTAACTTCGTGGCTAACGGTATCCTACTCTGTATCGTTTTCATCTTCAATTTCGTCGAGTTTCCCAAAGAGAAAATAGTACATATTGTATGAGTGTGCTCGGAGGAACAGGAATCTTGTCTGTTGATCGAAGTCTCTCTCTCTCTCTCTTTTTCTCTCTTTTCTTGTCTCTATCTCTTTCTACCGTTTCTACTTTCCTATGGTCAAGCAGTCAGAAAATGTTGAACTTTCAAATGTATCTGCGACGCTTAGAATTGCATGAGAAGACGAACGTGTACCGTTCACTTTCATATTTCATTTTTTCTCTCTTCTTCATTTTTCCCTTCTCTTTTTTTTTTCTTTTTTTTCGTTTGCTCTCCTTTACATTAACATTGCATACTTTTTTGAAATATTCTATATATGCAAACTCACACGCGCGCGCGCGCACACACAGATTAATTGAGCGTAATTCTATTTTCGAAAAGAAAAATATTTAATTTTCTTTTTATTTCTTTCTTTTATTCTTCTTTCTTTTTCTTTTTTCTTCTTTCTTTTCTTTTTTCTTTTTTTGTCCCTTCTCGTCCTGAGAGTACGCGCGTTAATTATCCTCTATGAAAAAACATTACGCTCGAGATACGCTCGCAAACGTCGAGAAGCTTACGACTCACGTAAGCTCTACTTCGCTTTGCTGCTCTACTGCTGATATCTGCATTTCGAAAATGTAAGCGATTAGAACCACTCCTGCCAGTCCCCTCATTCCCACCCCTTACCTATTAAATATTAATGTAGTGCACCTACGTAAGCAGCTAATATCAAACGAAGTACGAGATCTTCTATGTTTATATAAAAAATATTCTTCTTAGATCAGGCTTATACTAAAATGCTTTTCTTAACGACTAAGATAATCAATGAATTGTATCATATTTATTTAACTTGGATCTTAGATTTTTATTTTTATCATAATCTATGTTATTATTGTTTCTATTGTTATTATTCTTTCTTTCTTTTTCTCTTTTATTGTCAACTTAATGTGCTCTTGTACGAGAATGAATCTATTCGACGAAACTAAAAATTTAATGCTACTGACGTATACACGTTCATATCTCATTCAAAAAATTCTCATTAAATGGACTGAAAGATGATAAACGTAGAGATATTCTAGTTTAAGTTAAGTAGATCTACTTAACTCAAACAAATACTAAATCTCCTCGTCTAAAGGAAGATATATGAAAGTATTACAATATCATACTAACAAATACTAAATCTACTCATTTTTAATCCTACCATCGGAATCAATTGGTTCGATTCTAAAGGGAAAAAGAAAAGAAAATTCCCCTTAAGAGAAATAAAAGATAATAAATGAAGATACTAGTATACTTACAAATACTAAATCTTTTCCTTCTAAATCCTTTCATCAGAATCAATTGGTACGATCGAGAAACAAGAAGAATGTTCTCTTTAAGAGGAATAAAAGATAATAAATGAAGATGGTAGTAAACTAATAAATACTAAATCTGTTCTTTTTTAATCCTATCATCAAAATCAATTTGTACGATCGAGAGAAATAGTAGATAAATTTTCTCTCGAAGAAACAAGAGGTAACAAACGTAGATATTAGTATACTTAAATCCTTTTTTTTAATCTTATCATCGAAATCAATTGGTACGATTCTAAACTAGAAGAAAATACTTTTTAAAGGGAATAAAGGATAGTAAATATCGGGGCTAATATACTATATAGTTTACTATCGAGACTTAACGTTCTCACTCGATTTCGGATTCCGCGAAGTTCACCGTAATCTCGAGACTGTGGAACGCGGAAGTACCTACTTACGAGTTGGGGAGGACAAATCACCGGCGGTACGTTAAATAACCGATAAAGTTGGCTCACCGAGTAGCAGCAATAACTCAGCAGAGTGTATCAGCGTAGCAGGAAGTTCCGGAAGGATAGTAAGGATACTACTTGCGAGACTACTAGTCTTACTCTTCTCCTTCTTCTACCTCTTCTTTTTCTTCTTCTTCTTCTTCTTCTTGGAGCTAGTGCTCACCTGCGTATATTTAAAAAAAAAGAAGGAAAAAAATATATATAAGAAGAAGAGAGGTAGATACAGAAAGAGAGAGAGAGAGAGAGAGAGAGAGAGAGAGAGAGGAAAGAGACAGCACCATAAAGCTACCGTTATTTTCCTATAAGCCAGACACGATGAGCTTGTACGGAACACTACTGGATCGATGAATAAGAATCAGTCGTTCGCGCACGTGCTACTCTAAAGAGAAGAGAGAGAGAGAGAGAGAGAGAGAGAGAGAGAGAGAGAGAGAGAGAGAGACAGGCACGCGTATAGAATATAAGAATTTATAAGATCTACGTGTAACGTAAGAATATATATTTATGTATAATATATATACCTACACAGGATGGACGAGATATTATTTGGCAATTTAAAAAATCAATAATTCTTTTTTACCAGACTTTATAAGCTGATTGTCTTTCTTTCTTCTTTTTTTTTTCTTTCTTCTTTTTTTCCTTTTTCTTTTCCTCTTTCAAATCGTCAAAACTTTCGAGCCTAAAAACTTTTGGTCCATCCTTTATATATAAATATATAAAGTAAAAAGCGTGTGAAATTCATCGAGAGGAGACACACAAGATTCTTTGAATTTACAGGCGGTCGTTACATTATCTCCTTCCTCTCAGTTTTTTCTTTAAACTTAATAGCAAAGAGAAAATGAAACAGAGAGAAAGAGAGAGAGAGAGAGAGATAGAGACGAAGATAGCGATAAATAGATAGACATATACGTAAGTAGAGTTAGAGTAGAGATCGATAGCCCTCCCTCTCTCTTAGTCCACCCTCCGTACACCCATCCCACATCTTGTAGTTTCAGTATACTTCGAAGAAAACTTTCCCATTGCAAGGTTTTACGATAAATAATACCGGATAAGGACGATCGTGAAAACTATTTCGTGTTACTTTCTCATAGGGAGAGAGAAAAAGAGAGAGAAAGAGAGAGAGAGATAGTTGTACCTTTTTCTGAAAGTAATCCGACTACTGAAGGAATTGCAAGCATCCATAGAACGTATTATAGTATGGAATCTATAAGAGAGAAAGAGAAAGAGAGAGAAAGAGAGAGAGAGACAGAGAGAGAAATAAATGGGAAATAGATAATAGTGGTATTAACTTGATAACACGTGGAATATGACTGTATTTGATAGATCGAATAATCTCTAGATAAGGATTCTGAAATAAATGAATATACATGTAAAAGATGGAATATCAGAAATAATATATATATATATATATATATATATATATATATATATATACAGATAAGTGAAAATGGCTTTTTATCGTATATCATTGAAAAGTACTTAAGCAATATGAAAGGAAATCTTTGTGAGAGATGGCTTTCGATACTCTACTTGGGAAAACGTCATGAGCTTCAACTTCTATGCCCCTCCTTACACCCCTTACTTTCCCACTCACTCCCCCAGCCTCCTCTCATCCCAACCTTCTTCGTCTTACTTCTTTCTCTCTCTTTCTCTCTCTCTCTCTATATATATATAGATATATATATATATCTTCCTCTTTACTTCGTCACGTGCTTCTTTCTCGTCTCACTTTTTTTTTTCTTATTCTTTTATTTTCTTTTTTTTTTTTTATAATTTCTTTTTCTTTTCTTTTCTTCCATTTTTTTTCTTTTTTACTATTTCTTCTCTATTCGTTCTTCTTCTTCTCCTTCTTCTTCGTCTTCGTCTTCTTCCTTCTTTTCATCTCTTTTGAGCTCGTAGCTCGTTAGACGTCGTCGCGAGTTGCTTCACAAACGGTGTCTCTTCTAAAGATGGTAAATTTATTTCCTGTCAAAGAAATATACATGTATCATAAAGGTACTACTTCGTTATATAATTCGATAGAATCGGATCGATCCTTTTATATTGCTTTTTTGATAACATTCTCAAGTTCATATGGATGAAGGGAGTTAAGGTTTATGAAGTTTACCTTACAAATATTAAAAGACGTTTATCGCGTGTTATGGGATTTTTATTGGTTTATAATTACACACAAATATACATATAGATTAACATTATTAAATTATTATTATTATATTATGTATATGTATACTCTATTATCGAAGTTTTATCGAAATAAAATACTGCATACGTACTATAAAAAATACGTCAGATATATTTGACCTGTCAAAACAGTTTTATACATATTAAGCGTGAAATTTTCTTTTTTCTGTTTAAATAAAACCTGTAACACATAAAAATTATCCCGAATTATTATTCTTTTTAAAACGACATAAATGAAATTTTACGACGGATGAGATCAATCATAATTAACGTAGAAATTTTTGTCCTTTTTTAATTTTTTTCTTTTTTTCACTCGTCCACTTGTCTTCTCTTTATAAGATACATTTAATCTCGAGAACGTTTGTATCGAAACGGAAACGCGAAATGCGCTCACGTTCCACGTGACATAAGCCAACGGAATCGGTAGAATTCTAGACGGACGCGAAATAAGTAACCTCCGACCGTCTTACTTTGATCGTCTTTGGAGGAGAGCAGTGGGACGTAAAAAAAGTTTCTATGACTTCTCGCAAGTATCAAGCGGTGAGGGAGCAGCAACCAACCCAACATATACACATACATATATATATATATATATATATATATATATATATATATATATATATGTATATATACTAGCAGCTTCGAGAAAAGTATTGTCGTTCGCCACTTGTGCACTCTATCCACGTCTTTCGGTTCGTTCTTATTGTCGCACACGAACTTACGAACCACCAGCTTCCTTTCTCGTCACAATCGTTGCAAAAGGAGCCGCTATAGCCGTCCACAGTCACATATCCAATAACGTAACACGCTCGCGACTCAGAAATCGAATTCCTCGTAGGTGTGCGTATATATATATATATATATATATATATATATATATATATATATAGCAAAAGAAAAGATCGTTCTTGTGGCTATATTGAAATAGCAATTTGTTCAAGTCTACGTCACATTATTTCCTTTCGATGTGACTCTCGATAGACATGATCTGTCTGAGAATTTCTAGAAAAAAAAGAAGAAAAAAAAAAAAAGAAAAAGAAAAGAAAAAAAAAGGACAAGAAGAACAAAATCACAAATAGGTACATATAGAATCTTTTTGTTTTTCCCCTATATTAACACGTCGATTCAAAATACTTTAAAATATTTTTTCAGCGTGTACGTGCTTCGATTAAATCAATAAAAGATCTCTATGAATTGTACAAATTAATTATTATATAAATAGAAGATAATTGAATGATCTAGTGTCGAGGTAAAAACGTGAGCAATTATAATCGATAAGTAACTTATTAATCATTTTTATATACGATTTCTAATATTTACATATATTGATTTGCATATGTTGATTTTGATCTAATTGAAGGTTAAAAATCAAATCAAATGTCGTATTGATTCCCATAAAAAATGAGTCACACTAGGTGGCGACGACACGCATACATGGTTTTATGATCGAACTTTGGCCGATGCGCGTGCATCCGGTAATCTTATCGAAAGATCTCAAGGGTGGTAAAGGGGTGAATGAGAGGGTTCGTCGTCGGTCCGTAAACGGAAGTTTCAGAACGATATCTACCCTCGATGAACGACCTATCCGACTCGTCCCAGTGTCCGGCTTTTATCTTCCGACCAGAGCATGCTACATAGACCTGTGATAAATATCCAAACGCTAAACAGGAGTGCGTGCATCCGGTTATATGGAAACAACACCATCAAATAAGTATTTATTCATCGACGCGTTTTTTAGAATCATTCGTAGTTAAATTACTTATATCGCGCATTTTCTTTCCTTTTTTCTCTATTTATTTATTTATTTTTTCTTTCAATTTTTTTTTTTCATCAACAATATCAAGTATATAATTAATTTTATATTAATTATCGATCTGTGCTCCTATGCTTGTATACGCGTTCGCGTATTACATTAAAAATATTTATTGCATATTAATTTTTCCTTTTTTTTTTCCCCCATGAATATTATTATTGTTAATTTGTATTCATTATTAACCTCTCGTGTATCTATCGAATATTTTATATGAAATTTTAATGAAAATTTATCTATCTAAATATTTCCCGAAATTACGAATTGGCTATTAAAATTTACTCATTAAAATTTTCTTAATATAGTAATTAATCGTTGCAAATAAACCCGTCGAAATTTGTCAAGTTAGAAATCGACCTTCAAAAATTACCTCCTCGAATTTTCTGATGTAATAGATGATATGAAAAAAAAAAAAAAAAAAAAAAAAAAAAAAAAAAAAAAAACAAAAAAAAACAAAAAAGAAAAAAGAAACGGAAAAAAGAAAAGAAAAAGAAAAATCGACATCAAGGAATCCATCGAAATAATTTCGTGAGATACTTTTCAAAAGAATATTCATAGAAAAAAAAATTGTTATCGAAAAACTCGAAACTGTTGACGATCGATAAAAAGAGATTTAATCTATCTTCGATTTTGAATGCAAAGAATGAATGATGGAGTTAGAAACAACAAGGATAATATGTAAAATTATCCCGGGTCATTGAGTTTTTTGTATGGAAAATATTTGCTGGATGGTAGCATTTCCTTCGGAGATTTTTGTCCGGCTACGTCGTGCTCTTGTCCTGCCTCTCGCAAAATCCTTTTGAAATCGTGCGGTAAGTGATCCCATGATCCAGCCGTCTCTTGCGGCAGACCCATAACTCTCATATACCTCTGACTTGGTCAGCTTCCATCTTACCAGTCTGAGAAACATACTCAGTTCCTTTAGCTTTCTCAGACTTCGTATTTGACAATACGTACGGTGAAAATACGTTCTGCTGACCTTCATGAAGACTTCTCAGCTTCGGTTACTCTCTCTATAGTGATACCTACTATTCGTCACCAGCTGTGCCATGTCTCTCTCTGTCTCAAGATCTAACAACAATCGCTATAACCACGATATCTCTTCTATTTGCTAGATGCAATATAATGTCAGTTACCTTTATCACTATATTGTACGTGTCGAGTTGTTGTATACAAATCGTTCTACTGGTTGACCGCAGAATGAAATTCCTGACGGGTGACGGAATGAAAAATGCAATATTTTTTCAAAAACCCTCGTATCGTATATACGTACATACATGTACACACACAGAAACATATACACGTACACGAGGAGAAACGAATAGCCTTGTCATGATGAACGTATACTACTCAGGTTTAACAAAAAAGAAAAAAAAAAGAAAAAAAAAAAAAGAATGAAAATTTTCGATCGATAACGTCAAACGGATTCGAATTTCCCCGTTTCGGTAATATTAGTTTCTCTGTCTTCTCTCATACGCGGTTTTGATTTTTTTTTGGTTTTAATTTTTTTCTTTCTTTTTTTTTTTCTTTTTATATACCCGTTAAGTAAATTAGTTTAGAAAATGCCCTCTGTTGGTTATTTTTTTTCTTTTTTCTTTCTTTTTTTTTCTCTTTTGCCTTGTTTGCGCGAAGCAACGTGCGAGAAAACATCCGATAACTGAGTTACGTTTATTACTAGGAAATAGTACGTAATCTACTTTGTATCGATCGATTCTGATGTACAAAGTAAAGCTGCTTGGTACGTTTCGATGTTCCTTCTATCGACTTTTCCGTTCGATTCGATAGGATACAGTTGCTAGTAAGAAAACCAAATTAACCACGTAAAAACGCGTAAAATTGTTTGATAAACAGATATATTAATGTACGTATATATGTATCCTACGTATATACACACACTTGTAGAACGATTTGTTATTTTTTTTTTTTTTTTTTATTAATTTTACGATTAAATACCCGCAAAGTCTATAAAAAGAATGATCGGAGTCAATGATATACTACGTGCAACAAAAACTAGGCCGACGTTTAGCTAGGCGGTACTTTCTAAGAATTTCGTCGGGCTTCCAGCGTGTACTATTTTATGTGATCGATACTTGGAATATGTTATCTGCGTGACGTGCCTCGCAATCTTCTTTTTGCTAAGGGAACGTTTTATTCATTGAGAAATTATACATACATATATCACGTGTTAAATCGAAATTAGATAATAATTATATTGGAATAATTTAGCTCTTAATTTGAATAAAATTATTATTTTGTATATATATATATATATATAATTATTGCTATATCTGGTATTTTTGTTGAATCAATTTTATATTCTATTAATATAAATTAAAACCGTATTGTAAGTTTAAAATTGTTTTTATTTAAAATATATATATATATATGTATATATAAATTATTACTTATACATACTATTTATTATATTAAACAAATTATTCAATCTCGTTTTAAAAATTTTAACTCAATAATATAGTACTATACGACAATACAATCGCATAAACTGATACGATAATCAAACAGTTTTTAGTTAAGAAATTTATTGAACAATATTATAATGACTACATTTTTTCTTTATTTGGACAATATTTGGATAATGTTTGGAGAATGTAAAGGTGAACAATTTCTATATACACATCTATTTACTAATCCTCATCAATATGACTCATCGGAGACTCGTGACGACGCAATTGTTTGGTACTTAACGTCGACCTTCTTTTGTTTACGTTTGAATAATAACGAGACGAACGTGCTTCAACAAATTTTCACTTCGATAGTATTCAGTGTGACTTTGAAAAGGTAAGATCTACGTGCCGTCGTTGTCCCATGTTAAATCATCATTAGTATCGTTAATACCAAATTATTATAATACGTTTCTCATCGACCTAATTCTCAACGATAACGTACTACGTAAGTAATTATTTAATCGTAATAATTAAGTTAATAATTTAAACAACAATTATTTTGTAAAAAAGGGGTAAAACTGTCGATATATATATATATATATATATATATATATATATATGTATATGTATTTAACATTTATTAATTTCAACAGTATAACGTCTGTGGATTTATTAACGCAAAAGATGAAGACTCATTTCGATTGTTCCTTTGATAATTATTATCATTTATTTATTTAACACTGATAACGAGAAGATTAAACAATATCCACATCGAATATTCTAAGAGATATTGTTAAATCCTCTCGTTAGAGGCATATTTCAAAGGCATCTTCTAAATTCGAAAAGATAGGACGTATTTAGGTCGTTAGTATTACGAAATAATTTTATATTACGAAGTAAGATTATAGTTCGTCAAGAAACTATTTTTGATATCATTTGATT
This sequence comes from Vespula pensylvanica, assembly GCF_014466175.1. Taxonomy (NCBI): domain Eukaryota; kingdom Metazoa; phylum Arthropoda; class Insecta; order Hymenoptera; family Vespidae; genus Vespula; species Vespula pensylvanica. The sequence goes on from NC_057703.1 coordinate 1,636,961, forward strand.
TAACTAATCATAGTGCGTGCGAAACGAAAGGATCTCGAACAAGATTTTTTTACATTCGTTGATTTTCGTATTTATTATCGCTTAGGACACTTTTAAATTATCTTATATTAATTATATTTTATAATAATATATGGAAATATATTATTATAAATATGAACATATACAATGTAAATAATCGTATAGGTAATATACATATGTGCATACATATGTATTTAATATTTATTAATCTTAATGTATATATAACTTCTGTAAATTTATTCTAATGCAAACAAAGGAGATTCGTTTCGACTATTTATTTTATAATTATTGCTATTTATTTAACACACATACACACGCACAGATATATATATATATATAAATATAAATATATATAAATATAATGTATCCTCGCATTTAAATCTGCACGTTTGAAGTAGCGGAGATTTTACGATCAGGTTTGGTTCCTCCATTCCTTCCTTCCTTCCTTCCTTCCTTCTTCCTTCCTGTCCCTTCAGGTTTCACCTATCTCATGGCCATTCGTTCATTCCTGACGTTACAGTTTATGGTATCGTCTTTACGATGCTTCCACCTGGGTTACATATCCAAGGCACCTTCCAACTTCCATCGGGTATTAAATCAACGTCTCTGATATTACACAGGTACAAGGTATTCTACAAAAGGAACGTCTCTTCGTGCTCGTTCGAACTACGTAGGAAATATCCAGAAATGTTTTTATGTGAACCAAAAGTTTCTTATTTTCCAAGTGGTTTTTACAATTTAAGGAAAGAAAAGAAAATAAAAGAAGAGAGAAGAAGCAACAACAGCGACGGTAACAACGACAACAAATTCGTCCTAGAAGTTCGTTTTACAAATAAACAGTGAGTAAATCTATGAGTAATATCACCTGCAAAAAAAATTGTTTTTCTTTATTCACGTATGCGTCACACGTCGTCTGTATTTAATATTATCGTATTTCTGAATTAGAATTAATATCGATCACTTGAAATATTTCATCGAGGATACGTTGTAACGATCATCCTTGAACTCTGCAATCCATCGTAACCTTTTCATCTCATGTTATAATTGAAATATCCTTTCGCGATATATCGATAAACGATACAACGAGGAGTTTAATAACGATTGGACATAGTGACGCAAGCGCGCGTGTTTCTCCATGTACATGAACATATTTCCAAAATATATACTACGTCGAATAATACTCATTGAAAATCTGTCATATAAGCATGCATGTATATATCTATATGTATGCAGACACTATAGCATTTACAAGTAGATGTAGTTCTATTTATGAACTACTAGGTAAACTACTAAACAACTCTGTATTAGGACTGAATTACCGATTAAATTCACTTTCCTCTTCGAGTTAGACGAACCGAATTGGATTCATTTATTTCAATCGGAGTAGGATTCTCGATCGAACTTACATCGGAAATGTTGAATATTTGCACTGAACATTGCAAAGATTCGTTATTCGCCTTCTGAATTGTACACATGTATTGTACGGTGTACGTATATACATAGTTTTCCCATGATATTACGTTTCTTTTGTTTACAGGATAAACGAGCTTGTAGCTTGTAGTTCGGTAACATAGCTTCGACCAATCACACGCAGTGTGCGCATACACACACACACAAATATATATATATATATACATATGTGTATACATGTAATAGATATATGGGATACGAATAGTAAAAGAGAGAAAGAACAGATAGTACATATATCAAAAACGTTTGGATTCTGGTGATTCTCTCTAACCGAGAAGCAAACCCCTTCGTTCATGGTTGAAATAGAGAAATAGAGAAATAGGGAAAGAGAGAAAGAGATAGTTGATACTAGTAAAGGCATACCTTGGTTAGAAGCTTACAATCATTGTGTTAAATGCCACACTGTGAAGAGCAAACGCGATATTACGTTGCGTTCGTTATTCCACCATATATTCTCTATCCATTTACACACACATACATACATACATACATACATACATACATACATACATATATATATATATATATATATATATATATATATATATTGTACCTTTAACCATCTCTACTCTCTTTACTCCTTTCGTTCAATTTCACTAAGGTATATGTATTCCATCCTTCCGGTTACTCAAAAGCCTCATGAAAAATTTTTCTCTCTCTCTCTCTCTCCCTCTCTCTCATTCTCCTGACTCTTCTTTCCTTTTTTTCTCACTTCATCTTCCTTTCGTTTTACGTCTTTCAAGTAAGTACTTTCGCCTCTTTTTAAAGTCGCCTGGCCATGTTCACTTCGTTCTCTTAAAACTCTACCATCAAATCTTTTCCATCCTCTCCCCTTTTCTCAACCCCCTCTTTAGGAAATGACTGCTCTTAGGTGAGCTTGGATTTTAACCCGTTCCTTCTTGTTGTTTCTTCGAATTTTCTCTTCCTTTCTGTTTCTTCTTGTTTATTTTTTTCTTTTTCTTTTTTTTTTCTTTTCCTTTACTAGCCTCCTAAATGGTCACTTGCAGTATTTATTTTTACGGTATATCCACTATGGTCCGAAACAAGTTTTTAGAAAAATTCTTTTTTTTTTCCTTCTAAATCTTTTTTTTTTTTTTTATCAGATTGTAAAATCTATTACAAGCTCACTTGCGTAATGATTTAAAGGTTAAACTTAGAAAAATAGCTCGTGAAATTGACCTCTTTTTTTATCTCTCTCTTTCTTTCTGAAAAGGAAGAAAAAGTAGAAAGCGAGTAATTGATTTTTAATTAATCATCTGCTTAACTTTTGGTAGATAGGTATATAATTATTTATTCCCTAGTATATATATATATACATATATATGTATGTACACGTATATACGTACATATCTCGTTTGGCAACGAATTATCTAATCGAGTAGTCATTCTAGTTTTATTTTCGTTCTACGTTGGCAAAAAGAAGAAAGGTTACAATCGTGTTCTCTCATGCGCTTGCCACGGAGGACTATTTCCCTCCTTTCCTCTCTCCTCTCGTACAAGCTTCGGACGATCGATCGATCGCGTACCAGGAAGCAGAAGGCACTTTACGCTGACTACGACGCGACAAATTATTCAACGCTCGGCGATGTCTCCACGCTAACGACGAATACAGCTTGCTGATACTCGTGTGATTTCAACGGATAGAAAGAGAGAGAGAGAGAGAGAGAAAGAGAGAGAAAGAGAGAGGGAGAGAGAGAGAAAGATAGAGAAAGAGAGACAAGAACAATTGAATGAATCTTCGATGAGAATCTCTCTTTTGGTTGATTGTTTGCTGATTCTATGAGAATCAAAGTCTTCTTAGAATCTCAAAATGAGATTTTCTTATAATCGATGTAATCGAATTACTCTATTTTGTAATGCTTCATAAAAGAATTCTTTCCGAAGTTTATTCTTGTAAATTATTTTCTCGTATAATTGTGACTCTGTTTTTTTTTTT
>NC_057703.1:1640394-1652894 GCF_014466175.1 Vespula pensylvanica
TTTTTTTCTTTAAAGAAACTTTCTCGTTATTATTTTTTCGTACGATTGTTTGACAAGTAAAAGTTTAAGAACTTTCGTAAGACATTTTATCGAGGAAATTTTCCTGTCAAGCAGAATCGAATTATTCAACTTAGGAATGATCTATAAAAGGAAATATTGATTTAGTTCGTTTTGTGATTTTAAAGTTATATCCTAATTCTGTTATCGAGGATTGCATTATTTGATTTTGGAATGATTGATAATAATAAAAAAGGAAAAGGGAAAAAACATTCCGTGTTGATTTTTCTAAATTATTTTCTTTATTTTTTAAAAATCAATCGTAGTTTATTTTTAGAAAAAAGAAAATATTTGTTTCGTGACCCAAAATTGTTGTATATGTATATATATATATATATATATATATATAGTTACGAGTTATACGCTATTCCCAACATCAGGAGTTGAATTATCCAAGATTTGAGTGATCCATAAATAAAAGTGACGTTTTCAAAATTATTATCTTTCCCTTCTGGTAAGAAATTCTGTGATTTATTTAGTAGAAATGTTGCTTGGATCAAGAAGGATAGTAGTCAGTAATTCTAACGAAGAGATACAAGCGAGTAGATTCATTATAATAAAAGATAAAAAGTAGTCGATAAGGGACGTAAAGAAAGGAAATGTTAGGTCTGCTTGCTCGAAAGATATAAGTTCAATTTTTTTTTTCGAAGGACGTTTGCTTTCATTTACTTAATCCCTTCGCTATTGCCACAGTCGCTGTAACTACTAACATCTGATTATCTTATCGTACTGCGAAAAAAAATATGTTACGTTCATTAGATACTTTATTTAAAAATACATTTTTTTTCGGATTATAATACGCAATTAAGATAATTAATTAAATACCAGTAAACCTTAGTGTACTATTATTCTTTTATTTATTATATAAAAAACGTTCAATTTTTGTCAAATTTTTTTTGAAGGACATTTGATCTCAAAGGATTTATCCCTTTGGCTATTTGCCACAATTATTATATATAACATATGATCGTCCTATCATTCGAATTAGTTTCATTCAATATTCAGATTACATTAAATTAATATCGAACTATAATAAAAATGAGGATATAAAGGACAAAAAATATTTATTGAACGCTCGAACGGAGAACTAAAATAAACTCTTATTTCATGTCGTGATTAAAGTTATTAGTACTAAATTATTACGTACACATATACCAGAAAGATTTATTATACAGTGAGCGTTTGGTGACTATAGTCGGTTTTAAGTAAAGAAAAGGTTTGAAATCGTTTGAGTTCTATAAGTTCACACGAGTGGATTCTCTTCTATGCTTCTAGACGACGTAGCGGATCGGTAGAAAAGGAGTAAGATCCTAGGATTTCTTCTCAGTCAATTCTCCTTTCGGTCTCTTCTATTTCACTAGTTTTCCTCTTCTCACTCTCTCTCTCTCTTTCTTTTTTTTTCATCGCCGTCACTTCTTCCTTGCTCTTTATCTCTCTCTTTCTCTCTTGGTCTTACCCCGTGGGAATTGAGGATTTGCGGTTTACCCCGAGTGTCCTAAGTACTAGACGCAAAAAACAAATGAACGAGCCGCTGTGAGGAGAGTCTGAGTGGGACACGAAACTTGGATCTAGTTGGGTATCTCTTCTATCTCTCTTCTTCTCTCATATTCTTTTATCAACCCTTTACCTTCCTTCCTTTCTATCTATCTATCTGTCTTTCTCTCACTCTTTCACTCTCTCTTTCTCTTTTTCTTATACGGCAATCTACTCTTTTTAACCGTATCTACTCGCGAGTATTTCTCTCCTTTTCTCTCTGTATCTCTTTCTCTCTCCTTCACTCTTTCTGTTTTTTTCTATTTCTCTCTCTCTCTCTCTCTCTCTCTCTCTCTCTCTCTCTCTCCGTTTATCTCTATCTCTCTCTATGTTTTTTCTATTTCTCTCTCTTTCTTTCACCCGTCCGAACTTCCAACTCGCGTGTTGCCGGCAGCGGCCGATAAATTTTCGCCGAATGAAAAGAAAACAGCGGCTGCACGTTAAAGATACCTTACCCCTTTCTCTCCCCTTCCCCTCCCCCTCTCTTCCACCTCTTTCCACATTCCTTTTTGTTACCCATCAACGCTCTCCGATTCCTCTTGATTCGAATTAAGTAGATGATATCGTTGAAATATCCATCATCCATTTCGATTGAATACCCTTTTTTCTTTTCTTTTTTCCTCTTTTTTTTTTTTTTTTTTTTTTTTTGTTCTAATTAAACAAAAATACGTCGATGCATATTACTAGGCGGTAATATTTATTGGCACGTTCAAACATATACATTTAATAAAACCTGCTGTAATAGATAGAAAGCGTACTTGCAAAATTGGTTAAATATTACGGATAAATGATGGTACATTTTGCTTTTAAAAAAAAAGGATCGAACAAAACGTAAAATAAATAGGAAATGGATATTGCTGATACACATTTATGCGTAGCCAGGTATCACTGCATACGAGATGGGAGGGATGGGTGGGACAGGGAGAGAAGGTGTAGGATTGTGATGGTGGGGATGGGAGTAGATTGGGGTTGGGAGGAGAGAGGAGAAAGCAAGCGAAGAAGAGATGGCTCACAGTTTTCTCGAAGTACGTCGTAAAACAGAGGCGATCGTAAAATCGACCAACTGAAACGATGCTCCCGTTGAACAGAGCTTGCTGCTATCCGTTTGCGTCTCTCGTGAATAGAGAGAGAAAAAGAGAGAGAGAGAGAGAGAGAGAGAGAGAGAGAGAGACGAGTCACAGAAGTATCACGAATAAATAGTACGTCCTTTCGCCTTGGCGAATGACTTACGACTGAATTCGCGAAATTGGAGTAACAGCCTTAAACGGATTGAAGGGTCCGTTTGCAAGGATTATTCCTTTAGGCGATAGCTTCATAATTTTGTGGTTCCGTTTGATGGTAGTACGAAACCATAAAATGTTAACTCAAGATAAAATAACTTTATGTATATATATATATATATATATATATATATATATATATATATATATATAAAGAAAGAGAGAAAAGATAGAGAGAGAAACCATTTAACGTGGTTAACTTATCGGATTATAATTTAATGGTGTTTCACCTTTGAAGAAGAAACTTTAATATTCAGTTTCGTGTCGAGAAAAGATTTGTTTACATCACCATCAAGATATCCAGGATAGTTTAGGAAAGTGAATATAGGAAGGAAAGTAGAAAGGATGAATGGATGGATAGATGGAAGGAATAGGTTGGTATAGGAAGGAAGATTCTCATTAGTCAATATGAATATCGTTCGACTCGTTGGCACTGGAACGTCCAGCATGACAATTACTTGATTACACACACGTTACGTTGAAAGAGATTGAGAGCGTGCATAAGAGAGACGAAGGGAGAGAGATAGATAGAGAGATAGAAGGATAGAGAGAGAGAGAGAGAGAGAGAGAGAGAGAGAGAGAGAGAACTCGTTCCGTACGTTCTCGTTCCACTCATGTGATCTACATGAACGTTAACGAATCCTGGCACGTACGAAACGAGCAGGTTTTAAGCTCACGTGAGTTTTCCTACGCGAGATGCTAACCGCGCTAATGTAATTATGTAATTTAAATTTGAATCAACGCGTGTGTCGGAGGGGTTGAGGTGAGTGAGCATGAAAGAGAAAGAAAGAGAGAGATAGAAAGAGAGAGAGAAAGAGAGAAAGAGAGAGAGAGAGAGAGAGAGAAAGAGAGAGAAAGAGAGTGAAAGAGAAAGAGGGAGAGTGGTATGAGCGAGAGAGAAAAGGGATGGTATGGTCCGGACACAGAAATGGAGGAAACGAAACGTCGGCGAGAGAACGGCTGAGTTTGACGATGCCTGCCGTTCCTACTGGTGGTTGTTGCTCGTAGCTGTGAAACGAACAGATCCCCTGGTACAGTTCCGGCTTACACATTTGACAGCTGGGGAAATTATATTTCTCAACTGCCATTTAAGTTTGCGCGTCGTTCCGTTCATCAGTTCGAATAGGCAACCAACCCTCCGTGAACTCGTCATCCTTCTCTTTTCACACATTTCTCTCTCTCTCTCTCTCTCTCTCTCTCTCTCTCTGTCTATCTTTCTCTTTCTTACTATCCTTCTCTTTCCATCCTTCCAATCCACCTATCTCACTCTCGTTATCCTTTCCAGATCCCAAGCAATTCCACTCCAAGGCTTAATCCCTTGATGGTAACACGATCTCGATCGAATGTACGAAATCCTTGCTGACACTCAACCATGCTTGCTCTCGGCTTCTGACGTGCCGAGATATTCTTCGAGGCTTCAGAATGACTCGTCTTTGAAAATTGCTCCCTTCGTTTTCTACTATCTTCTCTCTCTCTCTCTCTCTCTCTCTCTCTCTCTCTCTCTCTCTCTCTTTCTCTATCTATCTTTCTCTTTCGTATCCTCTCTCTTTCCCTCTCTCTTTCTCTGTCTGTCTTTCTGTCTCTCTCTCATCTTATTCCGTACGTCCTATACATCCAGAAAACTTCTTCTCTCGATGTGCTAATAACGTTATCACAACTTTCGCAATCTTATCGTTCGCTGAACGTGAAAAGATGCTAATCACAAACTACCAAGGAACGTTTATTCTCAACTATTCTTCCGAACAAAGTGGAAAAGAAAGAGACTGAACTATTATCTCTCTTTCTTTCTTTCTTTCTTTCTTTCATTCATTCTTTCATTCATTCATTTATTGCATTTTCTCTTTTAATTTATCTTAAGAATGTTCAAAATTGATACGTGATATATGTATAATAGAACTTCGAAAAAATTAATTAGTATGAACAAATCTGTGATATTAAGAATCCAATTTTCGTAAATCTCTTTCACCAAACCTTTCGTTCTCTTTTCATTTTTCTTCTTTTCTTTTCTTCCTTTTTTTCCTTTTTTTTCTCTTTTGTTTTTCCTTTTCTCGTTAACGGAATTTAGATTAACAAAATGTCAATGTGTGAAGGGTTTGATAGAGCTATCGGGGGTTCTCGAGTAGGAGATGATCTCAAGGACGACTGGAAATGGCGGAGACACGCTCGTAATCCTGTCTCTTAGGGGGATGAAACGAATTGGCATCGGAAGTGTCGATGGACTTAAGCTCGCTTCACGGGCAACCAAGAGGAAGAGAAGTAGAAGTAAAAGTTGAAGAAGAAGAAGAAGAAGAAGAAGAAGAAGAACGAGAAGAAGAAGAAAAGAAAAAGCACTGAGAATAGGGAAGAGGAGCCATCGTTTCCTGTCGCGAGAGGAACAAGTCGAGAGGTGAAGCGTCAGAGGAGGAGGAGGAGGAGGAGAAGGAGGATGGAGGAGAAAGCATCGATGCAATGAGAGAGAAAGAGAAAGAGAGAAACGAGGGTGTCTAACGAACTTGGAAAAGTAGCTCGTAAAAACTCTCCTATCTCCTGATTGTTCTTCCGTCTTTCGTTCGAAGCCGCATACTTCGGAACAAAAATTTAACTTTGGTTTTTGTCAAAGAAAGATATATATATATATATGTGTGTGTGTGTGCGTGTGTATGTGTGTATAAAGGATACCACGAGTTCTATCAATTTTTTTTTGTGTCCGTACATATACCTCTACGATATATTAATATTTAAAATATAATGAAAGGAAAGTTCGGAAGAAAAGATGAGTTTCAATGAGAGATAAAAACTAATTAAAAAAAGGAAAAAGTAGGGGAAGCAAAGGATAGAGATAAGAAGTTTCTAATGCTTTCTAATTTACATTTGAAAATGCAAGCAAATTTCTATGCACGCATATATCCCATCGAAAATTGCATATAATAAGGGTTGTGCACTTGGTTCATGTATGCATATATATGTATATATAAATATTTGTGTGTGTGTATATACATATATATACATACATATATATATATATATATATATATATATATATACACACCGTGTGTACTTTTGTAATAACATCACGGGACTATAGTCGAACGCTGGTTTCTACTGTAAACTCTACACTTTATCCTCTCTCGTCGTTTCACATGATCGGCCCCCTCACGTAGGCACGTACCATACCTACTAGTTTCTAGGAACGCCATCAGTACTTCTTGTTGAAACGATAACGAGAAAAATGAATAAAAGATCGTAATCAACTTGGAGAAACGAAGTTCAGCTATATTCTACTAGTCACGACCTAGATACTATCGTAAATGTGCGGAAAGAAAACTATTATTTATACATGTACATATACGTGTATACATGATATCGCACATATATACCTATAAACTTACACACATACACATATATATATATATATATGCGTGTATGTGTATGCAATAATACAGGCAATTTGAGAATAAAAAGTTACGATAAGGCTACTACTACTACTACTATTACTATTATTATTACTACTACTACTATTACTATTACTCTCCTTTATAACTGTACGAAAATGATCAAAGTATCGAAAACAAGTCTCCAATTCCTCTCACGTTCTACTCTCTTTTTCCGATCGTTGGCACGACACGAAACCAGATGGTAACTTATAACCGTGAACTTGAAACTTACGACGAACGCTTAACGTCACCAGTAAAACGATATATATATATATATATATATATATATATAATGGATAGCGGAGACTCGCATGTGACGCGAGCTTTGAAATTAAAAAACGAAAAATTGAATAAAATATTAAAGAAAAAATCGAAGAAAAAAGGATATAAAACTAAGAACAAGAGTATAAACTTGCGTGTGTTTTCAAGGGTGTTTACTTCGTCCCCCCTCTCTCTCTTCTCCCCTTTCTCTTCTTTTTATTTTCTTTTTTATACCTCTTTTACTATATTTTTTTTATTTTTCCATACGAGATAGATCTTCGTCCAATTCCTTTGACGTGTACTCAAACCACGATATTTAACCTCGAATATAGGATAGAGTGAACACAGGGGTGAGGATGGGTGGGTGGATGATGTGGGCTGAGTCGGGGTGGTTTGTACTAGCAACGCAAGAAGAATGGTGGGGTAAAGGGAGCGAATTATGGTCCCGTATTTTCGTTAGCTATTATGTTTTACGGGCCGTTATGTCGAGACACGCAGGGCCGAGCGAAGAATAAGGGTGACGCTAAAGGGGTTGCTATAACTGGTAGAGTAGGGTGAGGAATACACGGAAGGGCTGCTCAGTCTCGGCTAATGCGTCCCTTGCGCGAGCTTTCTTGTCTGTCCGGGAAATTACCAGACCACCTCTACTTCTACCTCCTCTACCACCTCCTCCTCCCCCTCCTCCTCTTTCTCCTCTTCTTTCTTCTTTCTTCTTCTTCTTCTTCTTCTTCTCTGTTTCACCTCCTCGTTTTCCTCATCCTCCGTTTTGTTTCTTTTCATCGTCTTCTTGTAATTGTTTTTCCCCGACCACCGTATATAACAATATATATATTATATATATATATATATATATATATATATATATATATTGGGAGAGAAAGAGAGAGAGTTTTTTCTTTTTCGTAACTCATAACAGGACTTCCTGTTTCTTTGTTATTCGATCTACGTGCGTGGATGAAAAAAACGGATATAAATATCGTTTCATATTTAACAAGCTATAAATAGTCGTTAAAGAAACTCGCTTTCTAACGTATCATGATTTATGCCCGTCCATTACGATAAATTGAATAGGTATATAAGGAGATATGTAGTATTATTACACCTCTGTCCGTTAATACTTATTACTCGTAATCAAATTATGCGAATGTAAATTTTCTTCAGATAATTAACCATCGATTTCATCGCAATAATATTTATTGGAATTATTTTCTTAATTCAATTTGTCGATCAGGTTTTACGATATTCGTTAAAGCTATCTACACTTTAATATTAGCGTCGTTTCAAGATCTTAGGATTAATGAAAATGATTATTATTAAATAATAATAAACAATTTGCAAAGCTAAATATAGAAATGGTTTTCTCGGACCGTATGGATATTGTTAGAATGAGCTATGCCTTGTCGTATTTTCTCGTACACAGATAGACACTTATACATTCAACGAACCTGATAGCCGTATGAATTCTAACGTTAAGCGATAAGGCATGTATGTTTCCTTGCAGTGGTAAAGCACGTGCATCAAGTAAACGTTATTGAACACGACGATAGTTCGTGATACATTATTTTCCCAACTAGAAAGATAAATAAAGATAAAGAAGGATGAACTAAGAAGAATGAAAGAAAGAGAGAGAGAGAGAGAGAGAAAGAGAGAGAAAAGAAATAGAAAGAGAAAGAGAGTGTGTGTCAACGAAAAAGTTGAAAATTTGTCAATGAAAAATGTCGATTTATGCAAAACGAGGGAATTTTTCTCTTTCTTTGTTACGTAAACAGTCTCTCTCTCTCTTTCTCTCTTTCTCATATCTCAAAATGTCTTCGAAGACGGAGCACGTACGTCGGCCTTGGTAATGTTACGGTATGTATCGGGTGTCGCTTCGGCAGAACCTTCGGAAGGAAGCTCAGGAATAGAAGAAGACACCCCAGCCGGGGTGTCTTGAAATTTAAGCAAGCTGAGGTATACGGGCACCCACGAAACGAACGAAATTGAAGTGGCGCATGGAAATGGCGGAGACATTCTCTGACAGAGACACATACCACTACGAGCCGCGTTAGAAACGAGTCTGGTTTAGTGTGTATGTACGTCTACCTATATACATACATACATACATACATACATACATATATATATATATATATATATATATATATATATATATATTGTCGGTTGCTTGAACGTCGTCGCGTGAGTTCCTACTAGTCCTATGTAAAAGGGAACTCAAGCTATTGTCGCGAGCGCGTTTCGATCGATCGATAAAAAGCGGAATCGCCCTTGTTCGATTATTTCTCACGACAAAGCGTTTTACGCCAGTGAGTTCCTGTTTCTCTTTCTCTTTCTCTCTATCTTTCTGTCTATATTACTCTACTTCTCTCTTTCCCTTCGAAAATCAACCTGCAACCCTTTAGCTTTTTGTCGCAAAGATGAAGGTTCAACGTGTACTTACGACTTGTAACCCTTTATGTACCGTTCCTCTTCGATGAACAATAGGGAGAAAATTCGAAAGAGAACAAAGAGTATGTTTTATTCCTATGGTCAGGATCCCTTTGTAGAATTCCTATGTTCAATGTCTCTTTGCAACAACTTCCCTTTTTCTATGAATTTAAAAAACGAACTCTTTTCTCTTTCTCTCTCTTTGTCTCTCTCTTTCTCTTTCTCGCTATTTCTTTCCTCGAATTTTTCAAATTCTTAACTTCATTTATTTTTTCTACTTCCATCATTTTATTCTTCTTCAGTTCTTTTTTTTTTTTCCTTTTTTTTCTTTTCTTTTTTCTTAAATCAATTGATTTCACTCAATCTATATAAGACATGGAATTTCTATGTAAATATAAGCGACAAAAAAAATTCGAAAGCAAAGTTCACTTTGATGTCTATGGAAATGATTGAAAGAAGAAAAAGAAAATAATGAGAAATAAATAAATAAATAAATAAAATAGAGAGACAGGGAAAGAAAGAGAGGGAGAGAGAGAGAGAGAGAGAGAGAGAGAGAGAGAGAGAGAGAGAAAGACATCGAATGAAATATGTGAATCGAATAAAATATCGCAACTTTTCTCGTATTCATGGTATATTTACTGCAAGGAAGTAGACACACACGCGACAGGCCTTCCATTAATACGAAAAGATTTATCTTTATACGTTTCTCTCTCTCTCTTTCTCTCTCCCTCCCTCCCTCTCTCTCTCTCTCTCTCTCTCTCTCTAGTATTCTAGTCGCGGATCGAGCTCGTTTCAGAAGTATAATTTAGAAAGATGATTTTTAAAATAATGGACTACGGAACACACAGTGTTCCTGAGGGATGAAGCGGGCTAGAAACCCAGAATTTTGAGAGATGCAAATGACTTGCCTTGCGCGTTTGCACGATTAATCATCGCTGTCGCGTACGGGTAACGGCTGATCGGTTTAAACGAACGATGACGAACGCTCTCCTATCTGTTCCGGTCGCGGGCGGCATGGTGCGATGGTGTGTGAATTATGAATTTCCTGAATTGCGGCTATTTAACCTACGATCGCCACATTATGTATCACGTGTCTCCTACCGAGTTACCAATGCAGCAATATTTATCTTTGGATATATTACCTTCGAATATACATATTATGGATTTATTGTGAACAGGATTCTAATATGTCATTTGAAAAATCTTGTTCTTTTTATTTCTTTCTTTCTTTCTTTCTTTCTTTCTTTCTTTCCTTCTTTTTTATCAGACATCTCTTCTTTCTCAGACGCATCCTCGAATGAATATCTTTATAAATTGTGGAATAAAAGAATGTCTGGGGAATAAATGCCTTTTTCTTTATCTTTGTATCTTTTTTTTTCATGATAAAAGGGCAAAATAATTTTTCCATTTAGAAATTATACGATAGAATTATCTTATCAAGGATAAATATATGGATACTTACCCTTATCTTTTGTCGTTGTATTATTAAAAAAAAAAAAAAAAAAAGAAAAGGATTAATTAAAAATTTTTTTTTTTTTGATTTTATAATATAATACTGCAATATGTATAATTATAAAATTCTTTAATAGCAAGTAAAATTTAATGAAAATATTCTCATGATAAATTGTTTGATTCAATCGTGAAAGGAGTACAATGAAATTTCTATTTATTTATATCGGCTTGCATAACCTTTTATTATACATACTGACGATAAAAATAAAACCATAGGATTTTGTAATAAAAATTGTAATATATCGAGACGAGTTTAGGTATCGAAATTGACGAATAAGATTTCAAGTCACAATTTTTAAATATTGCCATGAATGAAGAAAGTTATCACATTTCATACTTTATTAGCCATCGTGGTTCTTTCCATCTCGTAACCTTTCCTGATCCCTTTTTACGAGCTTTCGTGATATCCTTCAGGAGAAACCAGGAAGAGAGAGTGCTACCGTTCATGATTTTCTTTCCTTCTTCTTTTTCTTCTTCTTCTTCTTCTTCTTTTTCTTCCTATCTTTTTTCTTCTTTCTTTTCTTTTCTTTTTTCCTTGTCTCTTTTTTTTTCGTGAGCCGGATGACCTGCGGATTTTCAAACTTCTTCTATCACGAACTCTGGCGAGAGATAAATGTTCGTTTTCTTTCTATAAGAAGCAAAACGTTTTTGATGGATAAAAAGAACCGAAAGAGAGAATCTGAGGATGAAAAATGCAATAATAACAAAACTTCTTTTACTTCTTGAGTTACGTGATTAATTTAACATATGACCTGAGTCGACTGATGCCATAAGTTTTCAATATATATTATACATATAATAATAAATTTCTTATGAATGTATTATTATTATTATATATATATATTTCTTTTCTTTTCGAAGAATCACGAAAAATTTATTAATTCTCTCTCCAAGAAAAATTACATCCAATTTTACTTCCTTTCTCCTTAATAATATTTGTATACTTGCGTATGTCGTTCGAAAAGAAATCTTTCATCGTGACGTGTCTCCAACACCCAAGGATTTTCAATCCTGACATATTAAGAAACGAACGGAAATACTATTGCGTTGTTATTCGTCATGGCGATCGAGTGAAACGTGGATAACGATCCGTCAGGCTAACACGGAAAATGCATTAGTAAGCTACGTATATTTCGTTGTTCTCTCGTCAAAGTGGCAGAAAAATCTAGAGAAATAGGTTGAAACTCTCTCTCTCTCTCTCTCTCTCTCTCTCTCTCTCCCTTTTATTTTATTTTATTGTATTTTATTTTATTTTACTATTGTAATACTCGTATTAATTTCACAACAAAAACGAACATACGTGAGTGAGACTGAAAATACGTGCGCGCGTGTGTGTGTGTGTGTGAATGAAAGAGAGAGAGAGAGAGAGAGAAAGAGTAGTAATCGAATCGTTGTAAACATTTTTATTAGTCGTTAGATACCGATTTTTTGCTATCGAAGTTTATATCCAGAATGAATAATAAAAAAAAAGGAAAGAAAAAAAGAAAAAGAGTCAAGTTCCATCGAGGAAGTGATCGACCATGAAAAATAAAAAAAAAAAAAACACTTGCAATGATTAGTGATAAAAAATAAAATAATAAAAACCAAAAAAAAAAAATCCATCCCGTTGACATTCGCATAAAAGCTTCCGAAAACATTTTTTTCAAGTGTACGATGCACTAAAACGCGAAGCCCCTATGCAGACGTATTTCACTGACGAGCTTTTATGGTTCCTATCAGCACGAATAGCGAAACATATCGATCGTTTCTATAGGAGTCGATTTCGTGTTCTATGTGTTTGCGCGTTTAGGTACGTGTATGTCCGTCTATTTGTATATAAAGGGCGTTATAGTTCGAAATTCTAACAATTGCAGAGATTTAAGTAATTTTTTAAACATATTCTAAAATAGATCGTACAAAGGAAGTAATTTTATATCGATTAGCGTCATTCTCATTATATTAAATCACGCGTGACACGATTTGATCGAAATAATATGAAAAAAAATTCACGCATCGTTAGACTCATATTAAAAATAATTAT
>NC_057703.1:1657894-1662894 GCF_014466175.1 Vespula pensylvanica
TTTATGCACGTTTATATTGTATTTGTAGCGCAGTAGTCTCTCTCTTTCTTTCTCTCTCTCTCTCTCTCTCGATATTTTACGATCGGTGAGCTCGTCGGGGAACCGAAGTAGATAGCATACCCTTCGCGCACCGTCGCGTATATTTGCGGATTTGTTTATCGTTGCTTCGCAGCGGCCGGTTGAGCATGCCCGGCCGAAACTATATTTTGTGATAACACGTTGCCGTAAAAAGAAAAAAAAAGAAAAAAAAAGAAAGGAAAAAATGAGGAAGGAGTCAAAACAAAAAAAAAAAAAGAGAGAAAAAGAAAAATATATCCATGATTATTTATAAAGCATTTTAATCGACACGCACGGCCTACTCCTGCCGTTGAATTGGCGAATATTAAAAAAATTGATATTTGCCATTTATACGGCTGGAAAGTTCGACTAACGAATTTATTAACAATCAACGGGATTCCCAGGTCGTGTGCGTGAATTCGCGTGTATATGAATACGTTTATAAAGTATATAGAAAATAAAAAAGTAATGTAAAGATGTAAAGATCGATAAGAGTGAGTCTGATCAAGATAAAAAGAAAGAAAAAAACTAGAGAGAGAGAGAGAGAGAGAGAGAGAGAGAGAGACAGAAGGAATAATTATGGATAAGTATGTATCGCATCAATTATATCTCATGTCCGAGGAAAATGACGATGCATATACATACATACATACATACATACATACATACATACATACAACCATACATACATACATAGAAGAAACGAGGAATTCAATCTCTGACCAGCCGATTCACGACTCGGCCGATTGTCGGATACGCGCGTAATTAGCGTGTCCACTCGCTCGACGATTAGGCGGCCTGTCCGGCTTGGTAATTAACGCTGGGCATCGTTAGCGCGTTAGTCTCGTTAACCACCGCGGCTGAGCTCGCGAGAACGTTGGAGGTACCTGCTCGTGGTATGGTGGTAAAATTATACGATAGGCGAGAGAGGTATATGTATGTATTTACATATATATATATATATATGTATGTATGTATCTGTGTATGTATATGTTCGTGAGTCTCTATATGTTTTTTGAGAATACGTAGATGTAAAAGAGATGAGAGAGAAAAAGATGAAAGAAATAGAGACAGAAAAAGAAAGAGACAGAGAGACAGAGAGAGAGAGAGAGAGAGAGCGAGAGAAAGAGAGATAGAAAGAGACTTGATGGAAGACGATGAAGGAAGCAACGTTCGAAAGTAATAATCAAGAATCGAGCTTTGACCTCGGTGATGCAGTTGATGCATAGAAAAGCCGATTGAAAGGATCCTTTGAAAACGATAGAACTTAATTAAAAATCTCGTGGCGAGAGACTGACTAAGCTGGACACAACGGAGTTTCGATCGATCGATCGATCGATAGACAGGTAGATAGATAGATAGATAGATAGATAGATAGATAGATAGATAGATAGATAGACAGATAGATAGATAGATAAATCGATCGATAGATCGATCGATCGATCGATCTATCAGTTTTAACTTTCGTTCAGTGACATCGCCCAACACCGTCGTTATTTTCCACTCATCGCCTTCTCAGTCTCTATATCTCTTTCCATTTCTCTTTTTTTTTTATTTCTCTATCTCTATTTTCTTTTTCTTCTTCTTCTTCTTCTTCTTCTTCTTCTTCCTGCTCTTCTTGCTTTTATTTCTTCTTCTTCTTTTTATTTCTTTTCTTATTTTATCCCTTCGTTTTTCAATTGACGCGAGAGACTCTTTGAACGAATTTAGTTTTTTCTTTCTTTTTTCTTTTTTTTTTTTTTGTAAAATTCAATACGCGACTGGTAAAACTAAGTACCGATTAAAGATAAGTCGTTAAACACTCTCTCTCTCTCTCTCTCTCTCTCTCACTCTCTCTCTCACTCACTCTCACTTTACTCTCTCGAGAAAATCGTAACGCGACGACGGATAAATCGGCTGTCTAAGAAACCAAGCCGAACGGCGAGAGTCGAGTTAGAGTCGAAAGTTTCGCGCTAATTCGTTCGTAACACGCGACGACGCGTGCCTGCCAATTGGAAAATTCCAAAATGTACATATACCACCGTATCCGCCACCCCGACCTCCATCTATCCGTCTCTTTCTCTCTCTCTCTCTCTCTCTCTCTTTCTTTTTCTCTCTCTTTCTCTCTTTCTCTGTCTTTCTCCTTCATTCACAACCTCTCCAACTCAAAGTTCTCCTTTTACTCGCGAAGCTATTCGTGCACGATAAGTTTATCGCCGGGAGAACATAAAGAAACGACTAATGACTTTTCGCGTTCGGGGGTATAGACTCGAACCCGTGTCGTTCGCTATCGTGTTCCTTCTCTTTTTCTCTTTCTCTCTTTCTTTCTTACTCACTTTCTTCTATTTCTTTTTTTTCTATTTTTTATTTCCTTTTTTTCGGGTTTCTTTTCTTCTACTTTCTAATATCGCACGAGAGAAAAATGTCGAGAGAAGGTCTTGATACTCGACGACATTATTTCATTTTATCTTTTACAAACGCAACCAATGGGATCATTCTATTTACAGAAATGATGGAAAGGTGTTTGTGGAAGGTGAGAGACGGGAGGTGGGGTGGGGTAGTATGGATGGTAGGTCGAGATGTGTGGTTCAGTATGATCGCGAAAAGGATGAACATTAGCAACTGTTAGAGAGACAGATAAAGACAGAAGGAGAAAGAAAAAAAGAAAGAAAGAGAGAGAGAGAGAGAGAGAGAGAGAGAGAGAGAGAGAAACTCGATTTATCAAATTCGTTATTATTATCTCTTTAGATCGACTCGACGATGATACTCTCGGGGTCACGTACTTTCAGTAATTGTGATAATAGTCCTCTTTGAATAGTCCACGATCATCGTCGGTAATCGGCGAGCAACACGATTTTCTCAAGCGAGTCGCGTCATCGACTCCTCATTGGCTGCTTATCCAATGTCGCGCCTATTAACCTCGTTGGTGTTTTTGCTGTCGATGTCGATGTCGATGTCGATGTCGATGTCGCTGTCGCTGTAGCTGTCGCTGTAGCTGCCGTTGTAGCTGCCGCTCTAGCTGTCGCTGTCGCTGTCGCTGTCGCTGTTGCTGTTGCTGTTGTTCTGCTAACGTTTCTGGCCTCCAGAGAACAATGGATCCTGCCGGCTAGGTCGCTAGATTCTGAAACAGACAATGACCGCCAACGATGATTTTCTACCGTTTCTGCTGTGCTATGTGAGATTCGTTAAAACGCTTAAAACACTTAACATGCTGAAAATGTTATTTCGTTGTTCAGTTCGCTTTATCTCTATCTGTCTGTCTCTCTCTCTTTCTTTTTCTTTTTCTATCTACCTATCTATCCGTTCATGCGTCCTGCTCTTGTCTTTTTTTTTCTTTCTTTCTGTCTTTTTCTTTTTTTTTTCCTTTTTTTCTTTCTCTTTTTTTTTTGCAGAGCACTCGTTCGAGTTCACCGACACTGCGAGGACTCGTTAAAACGCTTAACCTGCTGAAAATGCGATTTCCAGCTTTCATCTTTCCCATTTTTCTTCTTTCTATCTATCTATCTATCTTTCTATCTATCTATCTATCTATCTATCTATCTATCTATCTATCTATCTATCTATCCTGACATTTGAGTCTTCTTTTTCACTCACGATTTCGAGTTCAGCTCGACGAGACGGGCCTATTGTTCGGGGATTAGAAAAAAGTGCATGGAAAGTATTCCAAGAGAAAAAGAGAGATAGACGAACAGACGGACAAAGATAAAGAGAGAGCGAGAGAGAGAGAGAGAGAGAGAGAGAGAGAGAGAGAGAGAAATCGGTTAGTGATTCTCTTCTCCCAACAATGTCTCTTAACGAGGCACAGTTTGGATTTCCTAGCTTCTCTCCGATTTGCACCTCCTTATTCGACTTCGAATTCGTTCGAGCGTGAAAAAGCATTTTATGAATCGGATGTTACTTGTTCACTTTGATCTATCAGAAAAAGATTTACGATTTTTATAGTATTTAAATTATCTTATTTAATATTATATAACGAGAGAATATGATCAATGATCAATGATAAATCAATTTTGTGAAATACAATTACAAGAATTACGAGAATTAAATTTGTACAATTATGATATGAAATTAATCGTAAGAAGAGTCGATCAATGATCGAGATCGATCAATTATATAAAAAAGTTAAAACTTATGAATATCAATAATATTCAAATGACGATTTGGATCGTTGATAAATTTGATAAAAGAAAGAAACAGGAACAAAAAAGGAATGATAAAGCTTTTAAAATTGAATTAGACGAAATTACAGATAGAGGGTTGTAAATCGTGAAATGGAAATTGTATCGATATGCGGGCGATTAATTTCGATCAGTTCTACGTCGTCGTAGTGATCTATAAAAAACTCGTTGCGAACATAAATTCTTTTTTTTTCGTTTTGAGATAAGAAATGAAAGAAGAAAAAAAACAAAATAAAAATTATGATAAAAGAAGAATTAAACAAGAAAGAAGAAAAAGAAGAGAGTTGGATAGACAGGTGTATATATATATATATTTTTTTTTTTCTCGGAAATCATCTTTCATAGATAACTCGGTATTTATCTCTCTCTCTCTCTCTCTCTCTCTCTCTCTCTCTCATCTAACTCCGGATATGACTTTCCTCGCATCGTTTCGCCTATAAGCGCAATAACTTCCGTTTTCTCTTCTCTTAAAACTCGTTGAAGAATAAGAAGAATAAAAATAAGAAGAATAAGAATAAGAAGAAGAAGAAGAAGAAGAAGAAGAAGAAGAAGAAGTGCCGAGAATAAACCACAAATAGACTAGACGACGGAACTTCCATAACTTTAGCGAGAGCTACGAGAAAAACTGTCTGTCCGATTATATTGTCTTCTAGAACTTCGTTCCTTATATATTTCCTTCATATCGATCGTTTATAAAAGATCTTTTCGAAGTGATTTTGTCGTCATCTTTAAATCACTAGGACGAAAACGTTCTTTAACGAGTACAAACTCGGTTGTTGCGAGCTC
>NC_057703.1:1666387-1671265 GCF_014466175.1 Vespula pensylvanica
AGAGAGAGAGAGAGAGAGAGAGAGAGAGAGAGAGAGAGAGAAGAACGTTCTTGTCGTGGAAAATTGTCAAGACAGCCGTAAAAATAGTGAGCGTGAAAGAGCATTAAAATGCATTCGCCTGGAGCCAGGAAAAGAACATCTTCTTGGATCTCACGTTGGTGTCGAGAAAAATCGTATTTTCGAATCGTTGAATTTATATATATACACACACACATACACACACACACACACACACATAGACATGTATACATCGAACTTATTCAGAAATACGTAAAATTCAATTCATTTTGGGAAAAGCTTTTTTTGACATGGAGGAAGGATAAAAATAAAACAAAACTAAAAGGAAAAACAATAAAAATAAAAATCTTCGTAAGAGAGATGAATGAATGAATGAAAGAATGAATGAAAGAATGAACGAATGTAATAAAAAAAGGAGATCGGTTCGATAAAAATTCAAACGAGTTTTTCCAAGTAAGATAAAGAAGAACGTGGAAGATAGTTACGGTAATAAGTTGGCGTTTTCTCGTTCGGATTTCATCCGAACGGGAAATACGTCATTTCCTTTTGTGGTCAGAAAATTCTTCGAGAAAGGATGAGATAGGATAAGGAGAGAAACACAGAGAGAAAGAGAGAGAGCAAGACAGAAAGAGAGATTATATATAGTCTAGTATAGCGATTCGAATCTCGACTTTTAAGAAGAAGGAAATACGTTGGTTGGCATTTGTATTAAACTGAAGAACATCGGGTCTAACTAGTTATGAATTTCTTCGAAAATTTCTTTGGGAAAACTTTCGTCTCTAAGATGGATAATAATTGCTGCTTCTCTTCGACCAGCTAAACTTTTGTTCTTCCTTTTTTTTTCTTTCTTTCTCTCTCTCTCTCTCTCTCTCTCTCTCTCTCTCTCTCTTTCTCTCTTTTGCTCTCTTTCATTTTCTATTTCTTTTTTTTTCATTCTACATCTTTCAAGAACGAGATCAACTCTCGCGATTTACACGATTTCTTTCTCGTGTTCCTCGAACGAAAGTTCAAGTGTCGTTCCAGTGAATTTCGTCTCGATCGATATGGGAACATTTTCAGAGATATAAAAGTTCGAACGGTTTAATATGGAATTCTGGAATTGACCTAATTTCTCTCTTACTTTCTTGCCTTACAATCAATCTTTTCTATGCGATTCTTGTAAAAAAAAAAAAAAAGAGAGAAAAAAGGAAAGAAAACGATGGGAGAGAGAGAGAGAGAGAGAGAGAGAGAGAGAGAGAGAGAGAGAGAGAGAGAAGTAAAAATTGTCGAACAAATCGAAAAAAATGTCAGGTTCAATTGAAATTTCTTATTACGACAATCAAAATTTCATACACATATATACGTATGTACATATATAAAACTCACTTATCTTCAAGTTATTATATTCGAGTTAACAGCACAGCTGATATTTGCGGTCAAACCGTAAAGTAATGTTTCCCAACGCGATGAAGACAATTTCGAATATATCGAAGAGTCAAATCAGAGAATTATTTCTCAAATTAAAAAAAAAAAAAGGAAAATAAAAAAAAAAAGATTCTTCACGTAATCGCATGATATAATCGAAAGATCGTCCATGTCGATGATAAATTTAAATAACTTGGGAGAAAAAAAGATATAATGATTAATCAAAATCATCGAAACGAGGCGATTTTTTTGAGAATAAATGTAAACTCGTAAAAAATTTAATTATAAACAATGGCATCTCTAAAGACGACGATTGTGAGCTGTGCAAATGCCAATTGTAATGTCAACGAGTTCTAACAAGCATTTGGAGGCCGATAGATGAGAATAGAGAAGGTGTTAACGCCTTCTGTGTTTCACGGCTCGCGTTCTTGTTTCTCGAAGAGAAACTCATTAAGATGAACGTGAGAGAGAGAGAGAGAGAGAGAGAGAGAGAGGAGTAGGCGAAAGAGCAAGCAAGAGAGACAGAGAGAGAAAGATAGATAGATAGAAAGCAGAAGACGATATGGTCAAAAGGATGGGTTTGACTACGGATATAACCGAGCAGATAACGCGTTTAGTCTGTGCAGATGGGGACCGTTTAATTGCCTAAATTGATATCGTATCGCGTTAGGGCCAAGCTATCTAGGGGCTGCTGTTCAGACAGTACCCTTGTACAAGTATATATATATATATATATATATATATATATATATATATACTTATATATATGTATGTATGTATGTATGTAGGTATGTATGTATATTGTAGTTGCACCCTCGGCAATCCCTTTCTCTGAACAGCCCCTTCGCAGTCCGACGCTTTCACGCAATGGGGCTTTCTCTTCGACAACGATGCAACCCTCGTTGCAAATGCCTCGATCCTCTAGTGTTTCAACTAACGAGGATTCGTTAACAGTTTACTTTCTTTCTTTTTCGTTTTTTTCTTTTTTACCGTAGATCTATACCCGAGTATTCGTTATTTTTGCTTCCCTATAGGAATTCATTGCTTCTGTGTGCGTACGCGTGTGTATTGGTTGGTTCATATTTCTTAAATATAGGTCTACGTTATGATAATGATAAGTGAATAATAAATGTATTTATATACATATATGTTATGTTGGGTATTGCATATTGTATAAATAATGTTATAATACATTATTAATAAATTATATCGTAGTATGAAATTTGTATGATAAGAATTTTGAAGGCCTTCATCGGTCCCCACCCTTCCATTTTTGAGAACTATCAATAAGAAACAAATTACGGGGGTTTATGGTGATTGAATTACAATAATATTAAAGTAGCGTATGTTCGTTATTTTATATAATTATTTTGCTTTTTTTTTCTCTTTTGTTAATTCTTATATATTTCTAAATGATAAGTTGTAAAACTTAAACATTTTTATCAATTTCTTTTTACTTTTTTCTTCAAAAATACAATGAGAAAAAATAGTATAGGTCGATTTTTATCGGTATTGTTACGAGTAGAAAAGAAAATAAGAAAGAAAAAGAGCTCATGTTCTTTCTTCAGCAATATTAAAATATGGTCTATGTACATATATCTTCAAGTGGAAAACTGTCAAAAAGAAACGAAGGATGGTGGTTGGTTTCTCGTTGATACGCTATCCAACGTAATATCACACGTTGAGGAAAGTGCGTGGTGAGAGAACAGGTGCACGCAATACATAGACGATATATATATGTAGATAATATATATATATATATATACATATGTATTTTATATATACACGCACACTTATATACCTATATATGTATATATATATATATATATGTATATAGAATGCGACCTTCAACGAGAAGTTTAAGATCCAATTCGCATCCATCAATGTCAGGAATGATTTTCTACGCGTTTTAAATGGCGGATCGGTACGGTTTGATGGTTCGTCGGCATCGTGTTAAATTTTGTGTTCGTACGAAACAACATGGTTTATAGTTCTTGCTCCGTTGTTGTCGTTGTTGTTTTTGTTGTTACTCTATTTGGACACCTTTCATCAAATCGAACGGACTACTCGCAAACATTTCATCCACGACATAGTTGCTGAAGGGTGAATCGAAATAATCCCTAGAGAGAGGGATCAAAAGTTCACAGATTATCTGACAAATCTTTTGTTTTTTTCTACGAAAATTTTTGATAGCTTTATTTTTTTTTTTCTTTCTTTAAGTCTCAAATCATAAACAAAAAATGTTCCTAAGGCATTTTAGTCGAACCTTGTAATTTGAAGAAAAAAATAATAAAATTAGTTTGCGAAAGAGTTATTAAAAGAATCTTTTTTTCGGATTATAAAATTAAATCGAATTGAAAGTTCGATTTGATATCGAAAAAACCAATGATAGATTTGTAAAATCACGTGTAGAGCGCTTTCGATATACCCCAGCCTACTCTATCCTCCCCTTCTGCATTCACTTCTATACTTTTCGTCGTTGTCGTCGTTCCGTCGTTTTAATTCTATGTGCCAACGATAATTAACAATAAATTGTCGGGTATAGCCAAAGGGCGACGTTAGTTTTTCTAACTCATTCTCTCCTCTTTATCGCAAGAATCGCTCCGTTGTCGACAAAAGCATTTTCCCGGTAACGACTATTTAGTTCGTCTGGTCGATACGAAAACGAATATGCCGGTCTAAGCTGTCGCGTGCACGTTCATAAAATGTGTGTGTGTGTATATATATATATATATACATATATATATGCATGTATGATTCATATAAAATCACGTTCGTTTTTACCTATTGCAGAAAAGTATATTAACTTTTTCGGTAACTTCTTTCGAAGATATTATACTGTAATATAATATTATATAATATAATATAATAAAAGATTATATTAGAACAGAATATATATAGTGATGTATGTAATATAATTTACGTAAAATAATTATAACAGTGTAGTATAGTCTTATTAGTTTTTTCTCGATAAAAAAAATAATCGTTCATTTTTCATCCCTTTTAATTATTTCGATGCTCTTTCTCCCTTTTATATAATGTCACATTTTAAAATATATTGATAGTCAATTTCATTATTAAAAATTCTTATCTCCGTTGAAAGCGAGTTGCAATTATTTCTCTCTCTTTCTCTCTCTCTCTCTCTCTCTCTCTCTCTCTCTCTTTATTTTTCGACTAAAATGAAGCGTTCAAAAGAAATACGTAATCGTTTCTCTTAATACTATATCATTTATATCGATGGTCTTTCGCTATTTTAAAGGGTATCACATTTAAAATATATCGACGATTCATTTTATTTTTATAAGAACAAAAAAGGAACAAAAAAATTTCTATTTTTCTTGTGAAAACAAAGCCCTATTATATTTTTCCTTTTCCCACGAAAAAATCAAAGCTCACAAAAGAAATAATCGTTGCTCTCAACCCTTTTAATTATTTCGATGTTCTCCCCCCCCCCCC
>NC_057703.1:1671365-1675143 GCF_014466175.1 Vespula pensylvanica
ACTAAAAAAAGTGAGAGAGAGAGAGAGAGAGAGAGAGTGAGTGGGATGAAGGGGTAGTGGGGGAAGTAAAAAGGATAGAAGGATTGGTTGCGCTGGAATTGTCATCAAGGGAGTTTCGCCCGTGGCGCTAAAATATCTCCCTCGGCTGATTTCTGCCCAAGCTACGACTCCCTATTCGATGCAGGGGTCTTTCCTCTTCTCCCTTTTACCCCCCTTAGACATCTCTCACCCCACCTCAACCCATTTCGCCCCACCCGCGTTATCCCTCTTCCCCTTTACCCTCCCTCACTGTGCGGCCCCGCACAGTTCGTTCCGTGCTCGCTCTTTATCCTTAGCCACGGCTCGTTGCCATAACTATCCCCCTGACAGAGCCACCACCACTACCACCAACACCATCACTATCACCACCACCAGCAGCGGCACCACCACCATCAGTATTGCTGCTACCACCCTCGACGTACCACCGTCGTTTTCTTGCAGAACTCTCTTACGACTTCCAACGATTTTGCGTGTTTGCTCTTATATAATACTTTCTACTCTATATTTACTATATATACTATAGACAATACTCTAGCTGAATATATATATATATATATATATGTACATGTGTGTGTGTATATATATATATATATATGTATGTATATTTGTTCTTTTGGTACTATCTTGTCTCTCTTCTCAATTTATTATACCGTGCTTTTCTTATTTATTGTTAGTTTTTTCATAGAGGGGACATGTGTATTACTATACATATATTTATATGTGTATAAATATATATATATATATATATATATATATATATTCTTCTTTCTTTGGATATTTGACAAACTCTCGTGTTTACTCATTAATTATCATTTTTAATTATGTTTTAGCTTTCAGTTGAATATCATGTACATGTAATTTATCCTTTTTTATTTGTTTCGTTTTTCCTATTGTTATTTCAAAATTGTATGTTTTTCATTTTAAATAATTACTTTTTTTATTCCCTAGGCTTATTTTAATTCTATTATTATTATTAGTAATATTAATAGTAGTAGTATTAGTATTATTATTTTGATTGTTTCTTCCTTAAAGATATCAATGTATACGAATAGAGAAATTCTCTTTCTTTGAAATTTGTTCCCTTAAAGTTTTGTTGACTCTTTCGAAGAAAACTTTTCTCCAAAGCTTCTTCTTCCTCCTTCTTCTCCACCCTTCCTCTCCCCCTTCTCTTTCATGGAGAAAAGCGATACGCTTAGCAAAAGTACGGTCACGAGAGACGAGTTGGTTAATTAATTGTGTCGTTGGTACAATGGTGAAATTTCGGTGACAGGAACGAGATAGAAAAAGAAATAGAGAAAAAGAGAAAGAGAGAGATAAGAGAAAAAGACAGAAAAAGTGAGACAGAAAACTTAACAGGGAGTTTGCACGCGAATTCTATCGAATCGATTTTAGGTAGAAACAATTTTTCTCAGATAGTATTTTTTTGGGAGGGTCGACGCGATTTAAGGATTTAAAGGATAACGCGTGTGTCTTTGTAGCGAGGGGTTACAAGGGATCCTTGGAAGTTGACGATGGTAGGAGGCACATGCAACGTAATTACACTTCGTTCAACTAGTTTCCCACTCGAGTGCAATTTCACCGATCGGTTGTCGTACGTTTCTAAACGTAGCTACGTATCTACTCTAAACGACATGCTGTCTGTGCTCTCATAGTTAGGCGGTACACGTGCGTGAAATTCGTTTCCCCATTTAATGTCCCACCAAAGCCACCTTCGAATCCTCAACTATCTATTTATTCTATCTATCCGTCTGTTCTATTCAAAAGGAGCCTTTCAATAGTTTCCAAGCGATTTAAATGTCAATTGCACTATATCCAAATCAATTTTTCTTTCAGGATTAATTTTTCTTATTCTTTCTTTTTTTTTTTAATCGCCGAAACAATAAACTCAGGAACTACTTTCCGTTTTTTTTTGTTTTACAGTTTTACAATTTTTTACCTTTTTTTCCTTCTTTTCTTCTTTTTCTCACCGTACGTATTTCCCAAGCTAATATTTTTTTCTTGTTTATTTTTTTTTCTTTTTTTTTTTCAAATTGTAAAACTACAAGCACGGAAACTTTTTTACAATTTGAAATGAAAGGAAAAAAGAAAATCAACCCAAAAATTCTCGGGAGTTGAAAAAAGGGTAATGCAATGGTTTTAAAATCGTTTAGAAACTCTTTTGGTTACCGTCCTGTGTGTGGAGATAACGTCGAAGAAAAAAAAAAAATGATCGATTGATAGAATCGAAGAAATCGATTTCGTCGGTGTACATATATACGTAAGTGCCTGCTATGCGTCAATTTTCGAATATTCCAACGTTTGCCTATCATATTTCGTTCGAAATATTTTCGTATGTAGATCAGGTTCATTCGAAGTGGAAATACTTCTTCTTTATGCTAGAGAGGGTAGAAAAGCTCGATTATGTACGTTTGTTCAAGGCAGGCAGGCAGGCAGGCAGGCGATAATGAATCAGCTTTAACGTGCCACTGAAAAAGCTCAAATTGTCTCTCCTCCGCTCGTTGATATTCACGTTGGACTGTCTGTTAATTGCGTATACACGAGGAATTATGTATGTTAGGCGTAGTAGTAACGTTTTGTAGTTTTGTACTGAAAAGAGAAAGAGAGAGAGAGAGAGAGAGAGCAGTTTGTTCGAGCATCGTTTAAAATGCTGCTTCTTCTATTTCCATCTATATAGATGTATATATATATATATATATATATATATATATATATATATATATAAACACACATGTATATACGTGTACATATATGTAACAAAAAAGGTAGACGAAAGAATAAAGCGACAATTTACATTTCCCAAGTTATCTCTTTCCCTCTCTCTCTATATATATATATCTATCTATCCATCCATCTATCCATCTATCCCTTTCTTCTTTCGTGCTATCATTTTCGAAGGAAAAAAACTTTCGTAAAAGAAGAATCGACTCTCTTCTTCTAAAAGATAATATCTTTTTTTTTCATTCTTTTTCCTTTTCCTATTCTTTTTTCTCTCTTTCTTTTTTCCTTTTACGCAAGAAACGAGTTTGAAAAAAACGGAAGTTTCTTTCGATAGCTCGTTAAGCGTTAAATCGAAAAGCGAATAGAGCTGAAATTGCGAGAGAGAGGCGGTGGGTGTTAACAAAATTCGCAGCAGGTACCTAAACCTTCGCAGGTACCACTTCTCTCTCTCTCTCTCTCTCTCTCTCTCTCTCTCTCTCTCTCTCTCTCGCTATCTCTCTTTCTTCCTGGACGAAACGAATCTGATCTGATTCGTTCGGTGGTTGGACGAAATTGAAAAATCTGTCTTGAAAGGAAACATCATAGGTAGGTAGATGGGGTTGGAGGAGGGTTTAGAGATGGTGGAGGATGGGAGTGGGAATGGAGGGAGATGGGAATGACAGGGTGAGGGTCTTGGTCCGAGTAGAAGGGATAAGGAAGAGAGATCGTCGTCTATGGCAGCTTCGAAGGATTCTCCTTTCCATCCTCTCATCCTCGTTGCGGTTCTATTTTGCAATACGCGCACGGTGCTCCGCGTCAGCACTTGTAACCTCCCGGATGCAGAAGCCGGAGGGTGCAACCCATCCACCCTCTTTCCCTCGATCTCCGTACCTCACCTTTCCCTCGCTCACTCGGTAGCAACGTGGTAGCACCTCGATGCAGCTGCAGTCGCATTCCCGGTGACTGCAGCTGCTGCCAGATCTCTCTCTCTCTCTCTCTCTCTCTCTCTCTCTTTCGTTCTCTCTCTCTCTCTCTCTCTCTC